>NC_139576.1:28865878-29003378 GCF_946808225.1 Silurus aristotelis | reverse complement strand
CAAAACAAGTTCAAAACAGAGCGCGCGCTTTACCCTGGTTGGTGGCTTGCTGCATGCTTGAACAGTTAAGTTTTTATCCACTCATAAATAAAAAGAAGCAACTGATTTCATGAAATGTAGTTAAGTAAAAAGTAAGATATTGGAAATGTAGTGAAATTAAAGTAAAAGTCTCCCAGAATAGAAATACTTTAGTAAAGTACAGATACGTGAAAAATCTATTTAAGTACAGTAACAAATTACATTTACTTTGTTACTATCCACCACTGTCAGAATGTCATTGCTTTAAAGAAATTTGCATGTAGATATTGATTCAGTCTGGAGGAACAATGATGAGTAAAAATTCCTGATGTAACATGAGGAATACAGTAAAGTAAGACAGTATTAAGTATATTCACTATGGTCACAAATGTCTATATATTTGCAGCAGTAAATCCACTGTACTTTAAAGATTAATACAACATGGGGTTCCATTTATAAGATATACAGTGGAACCCGGTTATCTCGCCCTCGGTTACCTCGACAACCCTATTAAGTCGACGTTTTTGACGTGGAACCGCCAAATTCTCGCTTATTCTTAGCATTTTTTATCGGTTATGTCGACTTTTTTTTATGTCGCCGAACCCTGATATCTCGAGCACAAGGGGGGAAAAATTTGCCATTTAACGTCAGTTATCTCGGTGCAGCCGCAGAAGAACTCGCGGAAGTGGCGGAAAAATCAAGTCTTACAGCTGCTACAGGTGTTGTATTGTATACTGGTGAATCTCTGCTGTTAGTTAGTGCACATATGCCTTTTGTTGTTAAATGTTATGCGATGAACGTGAGGCGAAAGCCGCGCTTGGCGGCGCGGAACGTGGGATGAGCAAAAGCATAGAATGAACACCGGCAGGATCGGGGGGGGGGGTAATCCGCGATGCGCTTTTGGGAAGAAAAGAGCAGCCGTTGAGAGAGTGCCGGTGGGAAGACACGTACCGGGATACGCATGAGCGATACCAACGAACGCCGTGAACCAACATATACCAACAATAACGGACGGTAAAAGTGTGGAAGTTTAAATAGGAGCTGGTGATGATGATAAACGAGCACCATATGTGCGCGATTGAAGCCGGGAGCTTCAGAGAAAGCGGCCGAGAAAACACCTGCCACGCTGAAGTGGGCCGAAGGGGGCGTGGTAGGTGGATTCCTGACAGATAAACATGTACTGTATGTATTTTTATAACATGCCTTCATCAAACAAATCGCGGCAACGCTGTTGTGTAAAAAAACCCTTCAGAAACACGTGCATGCACATTCTCATTTATTAACGCACATCATGTACATAAAGACATTTCAAGCACGTTAATATACTGCCGCCATTTTGATTTTCGTTTATCTCGATCATCGGTTACCTCGATGCATTTTGGCGACCCCCTAGGACATCGACATAACCGGGTTCCACTGTATAAGAAAAATAAAACACAATTTAGACAAAAGTACTTGGACACCTGACTTTTTCAGTACACAACTGTATAGGATGTCCTTGGATGGGGTTGCATTAAATTTTCCCTTCACTTGTACTCTACTACAGCCCCAATTTTAAAAACAGTTTTGACTCTTTGTAAAATGTAAATAAAAGCATAATACAAATTACATAAACCCATATTTTAGTTTTAATAATTTTTTATAATTTATTTTTTGGGGTGGAGGTGGTAGCTTTGTAGTTATGGCATTCGAAATTGGCTCTGATGGTCATGAGTTCAGATCCCAACCACACCAAGCTGCCAATTCTGGACCCCTGAGCAAGGCAGTTAATCCCATATCTGTTCAGTTGTATGAATGTAACAATTGTAGGTCACTCTGGACTGTATAAGGGCGTCTGCCAAATGCCATAAATGTAAATTTATTAAAAATAAAAAAAACATGTAACTAATTATTCACAGCCTTTGTTCAATATTTTGTTGAACCTCAAGTCTTTTTGAGTATGATGCTACCAGCTTGGCAAACTTATTTTTGGGCAGTTTCTCTTATTTATCTTTGTTGTGTTCTTAGGGTTGTTGTCCATTTGGAAGATGAACTGTCATTACAGTCTGAGGTCCAGAGAGCTGTGGAGCAGGTTTTCATCAAGGATGTCTTTGTACAATGCTGACATCTTTCCCTGAAGCCTGACTAGTCTCCCAATTCCTGTCACTTAAAAACATTCCCAAGGCATGATGCTGCCACCACCATGCTTCAGTGAAGGGATGATATTGACCAGGTGATAAGCGGTGCCTGGTTTCCTCCTGACATGATGCTTGGTATTCAGGCCAAAGAGTTCAATCTTTGTTTCTCATGGTCTGAGATTCCTACCATTCAGGCCTGCTTGTAGAGTGCTGCAGAGATGGTTTTCCTCTCTCCACAGAGAAACGCAGAAGCTCTTTCAGAGTGACTGTTGGGTTCTTGGTCTAAACATTTAAAATGCTTAATAACTTCTTAGAGAACAATAAGATGATCAACTAAATTTTGACCACAAGGCAGAACACTTTCAAGTCGCACTTCTGTACACTGCTTTGGAATCTGCCTTCGCCGTCAGAAATTTAACTATCGTTCGTGTATATAAGGTTAAGGGTGTGGGCTGCACACCGGTGATGTGGAGGGAGAACATACCTTTCGCTGTCATCTCGTAAAACATCGTGCAATTCTGTAAATATGACCTCGTCCTCGTCTACATCATTTTCTGCTTCATCATCAGCTTGAAACATTCTGAACGCACCTTCAGTTCAGGTCTTCAGTTGACAAGAGCTTTTCACCAACACATAATCTACACTTAACCATTATTCCTTTCTCCTTTTTCTCGACTATTTCAAAATAATAAGAATACTTCCATCACAGTAATGTAATTCTCTGGTTTGCCATCTCATTTTCTGACCAGTTCTGTTCCCGCTGCTCGCACGTATGAGTGCGTGATTCTATGTGACTACATTCATTTTAATTCAGTATTTATTTTTTTATGCAAAATAATTTAACTGAAAAGTAACTTGCATTACTTTTTTTTAAAAAGTAACTCAGATATTAATGTGTAAATTTATAAAGTAACGCCCTACTTTACTCGTTACTCCAGAAAAGTAATATTATTACATAACGCACGTTACTTGTATCGCGTTACCCCCAACACTGTTGGTCACCTCTCTGACTAAGGCCCTTCTCCCCCGATCTCTCAGTTTGGCTGAGTGGCCCACTCTAGGAAGTGTCCTGGTGGTTCCAAACTTCTTCCATTTACAGATGATGGAGGGCACTGTGCTCATTGGGACCTTCAATTCTGCAAAAATTCTTCTGTACCCTTCCCCAGATCTGTGCCTCGGTACAATCCTGTCTCTGAGGTCTACAGACGATTCCATGGACTTCATGGGTTTGTTTGTGCTCTGACATTCGCTTTTAACTGTTGGACCTTATACAGACAGGTGTGAGACTTTCCATATCAGGTCCAATCAACTAAATTTACCACAGGTGAACTCTAATTTGTAGAAACATCTCAAGGATGATCAGTGGAAACAGGATTCACCTGAGCTAAATTTTGAGTGTCATGGCAAAGGCTGTATGTACATGTGATTTTTTAATTTTAGATAAATTTGCAAAGATTTCAAACAAACTTCTTTCACATTGTCATTATGGGGTAGTGTTTGTAGAATTTTGATAAAAATAAAGAGTTTAATCAATAATCTATTTGTATATAAATTATATATTTTAATATATATTTTATTTAATAAGTACATATATAACTGTTATATATATATATATATATATATATATATATATATATATATATATATATATATATATATATATATATATATATATATATATATATATGTTTTGTTTTTAATTTATGCTAAAAACACATGATCTGCATTTAAGTATTTGTGCATAGATTTCTATTCTACCACAGCTCTATTAATTGCTACATTTGATTTATTTTCTTTAAGAGTACTGAAATTAGTGCTTAATGTAATATAGATCACAGTTTTATGTTTAAAGCGCTTACTCTAATATGACGTTACTGTTAAAGTAAAGTACAGTAAGACTCAAAGCGCTCATCTGTTGTGTGTCTTTGTTTCCCATGGAAGAATTGGTAAGAATTAACAATCAAAAGCTCTAGGTATTAAAGTTATTTTCATTTTCTTGTTAGTTTTCTTGTACAGCAGAGTCTTTGGTACAGAGGATTTTATAATAAAAAAAAACATGCTGGTGTGTACCGTTATGGAAAAACAACCACACATAATTCTGATAGACATGATCTGCTGCTTTAATTATTTTACATCTGTAATTATGTCTATGATGACCATAGTGATCTTTTTAACACACTTAATACTGTTTAACGTACATTTAATGACCCTATCACACTATCCACTGTAAATGATTTAAATAACTATATTTGAATAGAATGGATTCCTGAAATCTGTGTTGTCTCAAGGTTTAATCCTTCAATTCAAAGATTTTTATTTCTCATTTTTGCATGTATTAGGGATCAACATTGATATCCAAATTTCTGAAAAAGCTGTTTTCTGACAAAGTATAGAAGTAAAATTTAAAATAGTTGAATTCTGTACAGACATTTACTCAGATGGCACATTATGCTTCTGCAAGTGCTTGTGAGATCAGCACACATTCATCTAAATTTCATGAGAAAAACTGCATTCTACAATCCTCAGTATTTTACAGTCTTGGTTAATCTCCACACAGTCAGTCTTATGTTATCTTGTGTGCAATTAGCAGAAAAAAACATACATCACCAAGAATAAGCTACAGTAATGGACGTACAACACCCATTTAATTACAACTTATCATGTTTTTATGGAGACAAGTGTAGAAAAAGCAGCAATAAAAATGTACACCTTCGCTAATATTATTGTACTAATACTAATTTAATAGTGCTGATGTGGGTAAAATCTTACCACAATTTAAGTCCCCTAAGGTAAATAATATGTAATGTATATAAATCCAAATTTGGCATTGCTGTAATTATTTTGTTTAATAGTATAAATATTTGATCTGTGATTTACCTCTGCACCTTAAATGTTTTTGATATCATTGTCCACCCTGGTTTATCAAGATAATAACGTGACAAATATTTCTACTAGTCCCCATGCTCAATCACAAATTTGCAGAGATAAAGTCATTCTAATTTCCTATGATCAACTATCATACCAGAATATTCTCAACCTATCATGCGCAAGAACATTTTCTTCTGGTTTCTACAACACCAATCCTTATCTCCTCCTTAGGTCACAGCACAGGTACACCAAATGTGCTGTTAACCACAGAGGAAACATATGGCAGTGGTCTTCACTCTGTGCTGCAAGATTCTGTCTCACCAGCCTTTGGTGCCACCATCATAATTATCATCACTGTGATTGCAAGTGGAAGTGCCTATCTCTGCTTTCTCAAGTATGTTTGTGCTGGCTGCTGCAAACCCACACAAGTGGCTCCGGAGAGTAATATGAACCCCAACAAGATTGAGGAGCAAGTGTAGTGAGGACATAAGCTTCTAGAAAATTATGGTTCATTTACACAGTTATACACAGGTAAAAGTGGTTTTAATACATTACTTTAGCAGTTGTGCATCACTAAAAAGAATCACGTTTCACAACAATTAATTAATTTTTTTGTTCTGTTAACTACAAGCAGTGGAATCTTCTCTCATTTACATTTACTGCATTTAGCAGACGCCCTTATCCAGAATGACGTAGAAATGTGCTGATAGATACAAAGGTATTTATCAAGAAATAAATAAACACCGATTCACTTCGTTGCAAACTTCATAACAGAGATTGGTGCTTGTTCAGTGTATTTTTGTAGCAGGACTGCACTTTGTTTATTAAATGAATTTTTATTAAAATGTGGGTACACCGTAAATTTGCCAAAGTAATATTTACTCAAATTAAAGAAAATTTTCTTTATGCTAGATAACATTTGGTCCATCTCTAAAAGTTTTTGATAGTCATTTTTCCAGAGGTAATCATGCTCAATGTAGTGTTAGTATTTTACTCTTTCCTGTGATATTTGTCTATATTTAGTGTTGTTTAAAATTACCTCTTGTACTATTTTACTAATTTTAGAGCTACAAGAAATTGACTCTGCTACTTTTGAACTCAGTTCAGAGGAACTTCAAATGTACTCATTTATAACAATAATAAATCAATTATAAGTTAACCCAGCCATTAGGGGGGCACAAGCCAGTGCAATCTTAGTGCCGGTCCCAAGCCCGGGTAAATTGGGAGGGTTGCGTTAGGAAGGGCATCCAGCGTAAAACATGTGCCAAATCAAATATGCGGATCACAAATGAGAATTTCATACCGGATCGGTTGAGGCCCGGGTTAACAACGACCGCCACAGGTATCGTTAGCCAACAGGGTACCGGTGGAAATTGGGCTACTGTTGGCCGAAGGAGGAGAAGGAGAGGAGGAAGACGTCTACAGAGACGGCAGGAAAAGGAGCAGTGTAGGAGAGTAGAGGTTCGGGTTGGTACTTTAAATGTTGGTACTATGACGGGTAAAGGGAGAGAGGTAGCTGATATGATGGAGAGGAGAAAGGTAGATATGCTGTGTGTTCAGGAGACCAAGTGGAAAAGGAGTAAGGCCAGGAACATTGGAGGTGGGTTTAAACTGTTTTATCATGGTGTGGATGGAAAGAGAAATGGCGTAGGGGTGATTCTGAAGGAAGAGTACAGTAAGAGTGTAGTGGAGGTGAAGAGAGTTTCTGATAGGGTGATGATCGTGAAGGTGGAGGTTGAAGGGATGATAATAAATGTCATCAGTGCCTATGCTCCACAAGTTGGCTGTGAGATGGAGGAGAAGGAAAGATTCTGGAGTGAATTAGATGAAGTGGTAGATGGTGTACCTAGGAAAGAACGATTGGTGATTGGGGCAGACTTTAATGGGCATGTAGGTAAAGGGAACAGAGGTGATGAGGAGGTGATGGGTAGGTATGGTTTTAAGGAGAGGAATGTGGAAGGGCAGATGGTGGTAGATTTTGCTAAAAGGATGGAAATGGCAGTGGTGAACACGTATTTTAAGAAGAAGGAGGATCATAGGGTGACGTATAAGAGTGGAGGAAGGTGCACACAGGTGGATTATCTTCTGTGTAGGAGATGCAACCTGAAGGAGATTGGAGACTGTAAGGTGTTGGCGGGGGACAGTGTAGCTAGACAGCATCGGATGGTGGTCTGTAGGATGGTTTTGGAGGCGAAGAAGAAGAGGAGGAAAGTAGGGATTGAAAGAAGAATAAGATGGTGGAAACTGAAGGAGGAAGAGTGTAGTGTGAGGTTCAGGGAAGAGGTCAGAGAAGGGCTTGGTGGTGGTGAAGAGGTGCCGGATGATTGGGCAACTACTGCAGGAGTGATGAGGGAGGCAGCTAGAAAAGTACTTGGTGTGACATCTGGAAATAGAAAGCAAGACAAGGAGACATGGTGGTGGAATGAGGAAGTGCAGGAGAGCATTAGGGGAAAGAGGTTGGCAAAACAGAAGTGGGATCGACAGAGTGATGAGAAAAGTAGGCAGGAGTACAAGGAGATGCGGCAGCAGGTAAAAAGGGATGTGGCGAAAGCCAAGGAAAAGGCATATGAGGAGCTGTATAAGAGGTTGAACACTAAGGAAGGAGAAAAGGATTTATACCGATTGGCCAGGCAGAGGGACCGAGCTGGGAAGGATGTACTGCAAGTTAGAGCAATAAAGGATGGAGAGGGAAATGTGTTGACTAATGAGGAGAGTGTGTTGAGAAGATGGAGGGAGTATTTTGAGCAGCTGATGAATGAGGAAAATCAGAGAGAGAGAAGGTTGGAGGATGTGGAGTTGGTGAAGCAGGATGTAGATAGGATTAGTAAGGAGGAAGTGAGAGCAGTGATTAAGAGGATGAAAAATGGAAAGTCGGTTGGACCAGATGACATACCGGTAGAAGCGTGGAGATGTTTAGGAGAGATGGCAGTGGAGTTTTTAACCAGATTGTTTAACAGGATTCTGGAAGGGGAGAGGATGCCTGAGGAATGGAGAAGGAGTGTGCTGGTACCGATCTTTAAACATAAGGGAGATGTGCAGACCTGCAGTAACTACAGGGGAATTAAGTTGATCAGTCACACCATGAAGTTATGGGAAAGAGTAGTGGAAGCCAGGCTGAGAGAAGAGGTGACCATCTGTGAGCAACAGTATGGTTTCATGCCGAGGAGGAGCACCACAGATGCCTTATTTGCTTTGAGGATGTTGATGGAGAAGTATAGAGAAGGACAGAAGGAGCTGCATTGTGTATTTGTGGATTTAGAGAAAGCGTACGACAGGGTGCCGAGAGAGGAGTTGTGGTATTGTATGAGGAAGTCAGGTGTGTCAGAGAAGTATGTGAGGGTGGTGCAGGACATGTATGAGGACAGTGTGACGGCAGTGAAGTGTGCAGTAGGTACGACAGACTGGTTCAGGGTGAAGGTTGGACTGAGTGGAGTTGAAGGGTGAAGGTGAGGAAGGGTTGATTGAGATGGTTTGGACATGTGCAGAGAAGGGACATGAATTATATTGGTAGAAAAATGCTGAAGATGGAGCCACCAGGTAGGAGGAAAAGAAGAAGGCCAAGGAGGAGGTTCATGGATGTGGTGAGGGAAGACATGCAGGTAATTGGTGTGAAAGAGGCAGATGTAGAGGACAGGGTGGTATGGAGACGGATGATCCGCTGTGGCGACCCCTAATAGGAGCAGCCGAAAGAAGAAGAAGTAGAAGAAGAAGTGAACTTCTAAATGACACTATTCATGTTTTACCCTCAAAAAGCCCTAAAATAAAAAATAAAACAAACGTGATTTTCAGTCAGAAAACCGTATGCTCCTCTTTAAAAAATATTACACTTACACTTAATTCACTTGTGATTGTGAAAAACTAAAAACTATGAAAACAATAATACTGAAATAATAAAACAGAATTGATAGTGATAATATAAAATGAGACGAAGAAGAATTAAATAAAATTATTTGGTACAATAAACAAATCAGAATCACAACCATAAGACATCAGAATGTCAAACAACAAAATATTATTCTCCGAAACACAAAGTGCTTCTATTGTATGTGAAACTTTGTAAGCATGAAAATAAACATAACGTTTTTAGTGCAGTGGTATTAAAAGGATGTGTTACAACATGTGATAACAATATTCTGGATTACATGAAATATAGGCATTTCATTTTTTACTTGTAATTGACCCATTTCACATTTAGGATGTTAGTCCACATAAGCAAATTAAGTTTCTTAGCCATCGCAGTGCTAAGTTCCAGTTCATTCAAGGAGAACATTTTTCCAGGACCTAATTTCATGTCATTTGGGTCAAATGTGTGCCAAATGTAATACATTTGCTAATGTTTTCATTATGTTTTTTTTTATTTCAGCTGCTTTTCAAAAAACTTTATGCTTCGCTTTGTAACGCATGCACCAACAATGTAGCAGTGGTCCAATTTTCTGCATACAACTGGGGTAATGCACCATAAAATGATGCTTTGGCAACAAGTTCTAATCAGGAAACAAATGCTTAAATAAACTTTGGTTTCAGATGTCAATCAGATGTTTCAAATAAATGGTGATACCAGTGGATATAATCTATATATCTGAATCAATAAAATGAATAATGATAATGACCAATGCTGATCATTAGGACACAAGATTTATGTCTTTCACGAAAGTTTCTGTATTACAAACTTGCAAGAGATTTCAAAAGATTGTTACTAAGTATGCGCTAAGTAGAAAAGAATAGCAAAAGAACAACAATTTGAAAGACAGGTGATTTTTAAGAACCTGTCTGTGAAATGAGCAAGTTCAAGGTTACACAGTAACAGAACATTAATAAATAGTGTCATTTGATCTGCCTCATCAGTAGCTTCACCTTGATGAATTTCACAAGACGATCACATACTTGTCTGGCTGAGATTTTTCCCGGCATTTTACGGCTTTGACTTGAGGGTGGCAAAAGGTAAACCAGAATCAGAATGTAAGACATGTCGCTGTCCCAACCTGGAGACACGGAAAACAAAATGAATTTTTTTTAGGCTTTTAGTTTTGGTTTTTATGTAGAAGGGGTTGAACATACCCTCCTACTCACTTTCATTTGACTTAACTTTACTTGGAAGCCTGTATAAATACATTAACCACTTCAATACTTATTATACTTATTATACAATAGCTTATACTGCACACAGATTCCATATTAACCAGAATCAGTATCAGAATCAGGTTTATTGGCCAAGTGTGTTGACACACACAAGGAATTTGGTTCCAGCTGTTAGTGACTCTCAAAAGTACAGACATAAATTAAACCTATACAAGACAAAACAGACAAGACAAGACAAGAACAGACTATACAAGACAATACAAGACAATACAGACAATGTGAGACAGTATAGACAGTGTGGTTATTAAATAGGGATACAGATCAGTAATGTACATAAAGTGTGAGAGTGCAGGGTAGTGCAAATGACAGTATTGTGTGTCAGGTATGATAGAGAGTTTACTATAAAACTTTGTACAGTAAATAGCAGCCATAGTGTGTGCAACATATACAGATAATGTGATGACTGACAGTTCTGTGCAGTTCTTATAGATATGAGCAGGGAATATAATTATGGTCAGTTGTTAGTGAGGGTGATTGCTTGGGGAAAGAAACTGTTCCTGTGTCTGGCAGTTTTAGTGAGCAAAGTTCTGTAGCGCCTGCCAGAAGGGAGGAGCTGGAAGATGTTGTGACCAGGGTGTGAAGGGTCATTAATGATTTTTTCTGTCCGGTTTCTGGTTCTTGTTTGGTACAAGTCCTGGAGAGTGGGCAGAGAAACACCAATGATTTTTTCTGCTGTTTTAACAGTTTTCTGCGGTCTGTTTCTGTCCTGTTTTGTTGCTGCTCCAAACCAGATGGTGATTGATGAGCACAGGACAGATTAAATGACTGCAGTGTAGAACTGCATCAATAGCTCCTGTGGCAGACTGTACTTCCTTAACTGGCGTAGAAAGTACATCCTCTCCTGGGCCTTTTTCAGAATCGAGTTTATGTTGCATTCCCATTTCAGGTCTTGGGAAATGGTAGTGCCCAGAAACTTGAAGTTCTCCACAGATGACACAGGGATGTTGGATATTGTGAGGGGAAGTGGTGTTGAAGGGTGTTTCCTAAAGTCCACTATCATCTCCACAGTTTTGAGTGTGTTTAGCTCAAGGTTGTTCTGACTGCACCATAACACCAACTGCTTCACCTCCTGCTCATATGCAGACTCGTCACCATCTTGGATGAGTCCAATGAGCGTGGTGTCATCTGCAAATTTTAGGAGTTTGACAGTTGGGTCACTTGATATGCAGTCATTTGTATAAAGGGAGAATAGCAGTGGGGAAAGGACACATCCCTGAGGAGCACCAGTGCTGACTGTCCGAATACTGGAGGTAACATCTCCCAGTCTCACCTGTTGTTTCCTGCCTGTCAGGAAGCTGGTGATCCATTAACAGGTGGCAGGGTGTATAGTGAGGTTTGGGAGTTTGGACTGGAGAATACCTGGAATTATTGTATTAAAAGCCGAACTAAAGTCAACAAACAGAATCCGGGCATATGTTCCTGGGCAGTCAAGGTGTTGTAAAATGTAGTTTAGCCCCATGTTGACTGCGTCATCCACCAATCTGTTTGCTCGGTATGCAAACTGTAGGGGATCCAGCAGCTGTTCTGTCACCTTCTTTAGATGGGCCAATACCAGCTTTTCAAAGGTCTTCATGACGACAGATGTCAGAGCGACAGGCCTGTAGTCATTCAGTCCAGTAATGGAGGGTTTCTTGGGGACCGGGATGATTGTGGAAAGTTTAAAGCAGGAGGGGACCTCACACAGCTCCAGTGATCTGTTGAAGATAGAGGTGAAGATGGGAGCTAGTTGGTCAGCACATGCTTTGAGACAGGAGGGGGAGACACCATCTGGGCCGGGGGCTTTCCTTGTCTTCTGTCTCTGAAAGAGCCGATACACATCCTCTTCACAAATCGTGAGCGCAACTTGAGTGCTGGGAGGAGTTGTAAGAGGGGTTCCCAGAGGTGTGATGGTGGCAGACATTGGGCTGGGTTGGATGAGAGGTGTGAAGATATTGTTCTCAAACCTGCAGTAGAAGGTGTTGAGGTCGTCAGCCAGGTCTTTGTTTGCTTCAGTGGGGAGGGGTGGTCTCCTGTAGTTTGTGATACCTTGCAGGCCTTTCCACACTGATGCAGGGTCGTTAGCTGAAAACCTGCTTTTCAGCTTTTCAGAGTAGCATCTTTTGGCTATTCTGATCTCTTTTGTCAGTTGATTCCTGGCCTGCTTGTACAGTGCTTTGTCCTCCCCTCTGTAGGCATTTCCTTGGCATGTCGAAGTTTTTTCAGTTTGGCTGTGAACCATGGCTTGTTGTTACTAAACTTGCAGAAGGTTTTGGTTGGCACACACATGTCTTCCAAAAACTGATGTAGGATGTCACAGTGTCAGTCAGCTCATCCAGGCTGTCAGTCCCAGCCTCAAAGACACTCCAATCAGTGCAGTCAAAGCAGTCTTGTAGTTCCTGCTTTGCCTCACTGGTCCATCTCTTCACTTTTTTGACTACAGGCTTAACAGATTTTAGTTTCTGCCTGTATGTTGGAATAAGATGAACCAAGCAGTGATCAGAGTTCCCTAAAGCTGCCCGGGGTACAGAGCGATATGCGTCCTTAAGAACGGTGTAGCAATGATCCAGTGTGTTTTTCTCTCTTGTCGGACAGTTAATATGTTAACATATTAACAGCACTTTTATGGCCAAATCTTGATGACTACAGATGTGTTGATATATTGATGCGAAACCCCTGCATCTTTTAAATTGAGGTCATACAATTAAACATTATTTACAACATATAAACTTATATTTATACAGAGTCCAAAAAGAAACCATTTTCAAACTGTAAAGCCGCAATTCCTGTACTCCTTGTGCCTAAAAGGGTAGATCAGGGTAGAAATGCTCGAGCAGCAAGTCATTTCATTTTGACAGTTTACCCATTGCAAGTTTGTGCTGCATATCATGTATGTCTAATAAGTAAAGTCGTGACCACAATTGAAAATTCTTGTGATCAATGCATAATTTCCTCTCAAATAATTTAAGATATAGCACCCTTTTCAACTTCAGTGGCTTCTGTGTTTTGAATGAGGTCTTGGAGCTTACTTGTTTGTGTCCAATAACCTTAGGTTTTACATTGGTACACCACTTCTCTAACAATTTCGCAGAAGTTGCATCAGAAAATAGAAGTCCAAAATCGTGATCAGTCTGCCAAAGTTAATAAAAGTCAGTACCACAGTAGGAACTTACTTTGTTTACCTAACAAGTCTGTGTTACTGCAGAACAGCAATACCACTTGATTTTATATTTGTATGTTTTCTTGTGTAAAGAATTAAAGTCTCACATAACAAGGCTGGTATATCCTTGGATCCTGGAATCGATAGGCCAGTGTTAACCTAATCTTTTCCTGCCTCCTCAGCTTTATGCTTCATCATATAACCAGCTGTGTTTATTGTAGGGATACCTGTCAGCAGTTGGCCCACCTGAAAGTGTTTAAAACAATATAAAAACCACATATGTAAATTCTTTTATTTCCAAAGCACAACACATTTATACCAAATCTAGATACATGACAGAAAATAACATGGAAAACAGGAATATATCCCAGAGTAACATTTTAATTTGCCTAACATTAATGATTATGAAAAACATGTTTGCATTTAAAAAACCCAGCCATTAGGGGGGCACAAGCCAGTGTACTCTTAGTGCCGGTCCCAAGCCCGGGTAAATGGGGAGGGTTGCGTTAGGAAGGGCATCCAGCGTAAAACATGTGCTAAATCAAATATGCGGATCACAAATGAGAATTTCATACCGGATCGGTCGAGGCCCGGGTTAACAACGACCGCCACAGGTATCGTTAGCCGACAGGGTACCGGTGGAAATTGGGCTACTGTTGGCCGAAGAAGGAGAAGGAGAGGAGGAAGGCGTCTACAGAGACGGCAGGAAAAGGAGCAGTGTAGGAGAGTAAAGGTTCGGGTTGGTACTTTAAATGTTGGTACTATGACGGGTAAAGGGAGAGAGATAGCTGATATGATGAAGAGGAGAAAGGTAGATGTGTTGTGTGTTCAGGAGACCAAGTGGAAAGGGAGTAAGGCCAGGAACATTGGAGGTGGGTTTAAACTGTTTTATCATGGTGTGGATGGAAAGAGAAATGGTGTAGGGGTGATTCTGAAGGAAGAGTACAGTAAGAGTGTAGTGGAGGTGAAGAGAGTTTCTGATAGGGTGATGATCGTGAAGGTGGAAGTTGAAGGGATGATGATAAATGTCATCAGTGCCTATGCTCCACAAGTTGGCTGTGAGAAGGAGGAGAAGGAAAGATTCTGGAGTAAATTAGATGAAGTGGTAGATAGTGTACCTAGGAAAGAACGATTGGTGATTGGGGCAGACTTTAATGGGCATGTAGGTGAAGGGAACAGAGGTGATGAGGAGGTGATGGGTAGGTATGGTTTTAAGGAGAGGAATGTGGAAGGGCAGATGGTGGTAGATTTTGCTAAAAGGATGGAAATGGCAGTGGTGAACACGTCTTTTAAGAAGAAGGAGGATCATAGGGTGACGTATAAGAGTGGAGGAAGGTGCACACAGGTGGATTTTCTTCTGTGTAGGAGATGCAACCTGAAGGAGATTGTAGACTGTAAGGTGTTGGCGGGGGTCAGTGTAGCTAGACAGCATCGGATGGTGGTCTGTAGGATGGTTTTGGAGGCGAAGAAGAAGAGGAGGAAAGTAAGGTTTGAAAGAAGAATAAGATGGTGGAAACTGAAGGAGGAAGAGTGTAGTGTGAGGTTCAGGGAAGAGGTCAGACAGGGGCTTGGTGGTGGTGAAGAGGTGCCAGATGATTGGGCAACTACTGCAGGAGTGATGAGGGAGGCAGCTAGAAAAGTACTTGGTGTGACATCTGGAAATAGAAAGCAAGACAAGGAGACGTGGTGGTGGAATGAGGAAGTGCAGAAGAGCATTAGGGGAAAGAGGTTGGCAAAACAGAAGTGGGATCGACAGAGTGATGAGAAAAGTAGGCAGGAGTACAAGGAGATGCGGCAGCAGGTTAAAAGGGATGTGGCGAAAGCCAAGGAAAAGGCATATGAGGAACTGTATAAGAGGTTGGACACTAAGGAAGGAGAAAAGGATTTATACCGATTGGCCAAGCAGAGGGACCGAGCTGGGAAGGATGTACTGCAAGTTAGAGCAATAAAGGATGGAGAGGGAAATGTGTTGACTAGTGAGGAGAGTGTGTTGAGAAGATGGAGGGAGTATTTTGAGCAGCTGATGAATGAGGAAAATCAGAGAGAGAGAAGGTTGGAGGATGTGGAGTTGGTGAAGCAGGAAGTAGATAGGATCAGTAAGGAGGAAGTGAGAGCAGCGATTAAGAGGATGAAGAATGGAAAGTCGGTTGGACCAGATGACATACCGGTAGAAGCGTGGAGATGTTTAGGAGAGATGGCAGTGGAGTTTTTAACCAGATTGTTTAACAGGATTCTGGAAGGGGAGAGGATGCCTGAGGAATGGAGAAGGAGTGTGCTGGTACCGATCTTTAAGCATAAGGGAGATGTGCAGACCTGCAGTAACTACAGGGGAATTAAGTTGATCAGTCACACCATGAAGTTATGGGAAAGAGTAGTGGAAGCCAGGCTGAGAGAAGAGGTGACCATCTGTGAGCAACAGTATGGTTTCATGCCAAGGAGGAGCACCACAGATGCCTTATTTGCTTTGAGGATGTTGATGGAGAAGTATAGAGAAGGACAGAAGGAGCTGCATTGTGTATTTGTGGATTTAGAGAAAGCGTACGACAGGGTGCCGAGAGAGGAGTTGTGGTATTGTATGAGGAAGTCAGGTGTGTCAGAGAAGTATGTGAGGGTGGTGCAGGACATGTATGAGGACAGTGTGACGGCAGTAAAGTGTGCAGTAGGTACGACAGACTGGTTCAGGGTGAAGGTTGGACTGCATCAAGGATCGGCCCTGAGCCCTTTCCTGTTTGCAGTGGTGATGGACAGGTTGACGGACGAGGTCAGACAGGAGTCTCCCTGGACTATGATGTTTGCAGATGATATTGTGATTTGTGGTGAGAGTAGAGAGCAGGTTGAGAAGAGCCTGGAGAGGTGGAGATATGCGCTGGAGAGAAGGGGAATGAAAGTCAGTAGGAGTAAGACAGAGTACATGTGTGTGAATGAGAGGGAGGGCAGTGGAGTGATGCGGTTGCAGGGAGAAGAGGTGGAGAAGGTGGAGGAGTTCAGGTACCTGGGGTCAACAGTGCAAAGTAATGGAGAGTGTGTTAGGGAAGTAAAGAAAAGAGTGCAGGCAGGGTGGAGTGGGTGGAGAAGAGTGACAGGAGTGATTTGTGATAGAAGAGTATCTGCAAGAATGAAAGGGAAAGTTTATAGGACTGTGGTGAGACCTGCGATGTTGTATGGATTAGAGACAGTGGCATTGAGTAAAAGACAGGAGGTGGAGCTGGAGGTAGCAGAGCTGAAGATGTTGAGGTTTTCGTTGGGAGTGACGAGGATGGACAAGATTAGAAATGAGTTTATTAGAGGGACAGCACATGTAGGATGTTTTGGTGACAAGGTGAGGAAGGCGAGATTGAGATGGTTTGGACATGTGCAGAGAAGGGACATGAATTATATTGGTAGAAAAATGCTGAAGATGGAGCCACCAGGTAGGAGGAAAAGAGGAAGGCCAAGGAGGAGGTTCATGGATGTGGTGAGGGAAGACATGCAGGTAGTTGGTGTGAAAGAGGCAGATATAGAGGACAGGGTGGTATGGAGACGGATGATCCGCTGTGGCGACCCCTAATGGGAGCAGCCGAAAGAAGAAGAAGAAGATGTTTGCATTTAAAAAGAACAGCAATTATCTTTTGTAGAGATAATATATAACACGTGACCTCATTAACAATATGACTTAAATCCAGACAAATTTTTAACAAAACAACACTTCAAACTTATTATTATTTTTTATTTTTTTATGTTAATCAAGCCTTGCAGCCAAGGAAATAAAAGCCTGTCTAAACATCAGATCTTGCACCTGTCTGTGGTTGCTGTGGGCGTTTTACCCGACTGTCAGGAATCCCCCTGCCACGCCCCCTTCGGAGGCTGTCATAACCCGGGATTCCCGGCCGCACCTCGCTCCGGTTCTCGTGCATGCCCCCAAACGAGGCTCAGTGCAATCGGGCTCATCCCGAACACCTGGGATCAATTCCACACCACCTATAAAACTCCCTCACACACACACACTGGTTGTCGGTTATTGCATGTACATGGTTATGCTCGTGTGTGTGAACTCGGGATAGTCACGGCCGACCTTCATCTCCTCACCCCCGCCTCCGAAAGCCCGGTTCAGCACCTGAATCTTCTGGAGATCTCCGCCCGGCTTCAGGCACTCCAGGAAAGCTCTGCTCCACCTCAGGTCCTCCAAGTGGTCTCCGCCATTCTCCAGGCCATCCAGGATGGCTCCATCCCGCCCGAGGACCTCCAGGAGCTCTCCGTCCTGCTCCAGAATCTCCGGGATGGCTCAGTTCCGCTCCAATTTCCAGAGGAGAGCTCGGCTCCGCCCCAGGCCCTTCCAGAGAGCCCCACTCCACTCCAGGTCCATCAAAGGATCTTCCCCTACGCTCCAGGTCAGCCAGGAGAGCTCGGTCCCGTCCCAGGACCTCCAGGGGAGCTCGGTCCCATCCCAGGACCTTCCAGAGAGCTCAACTCCGCTCCAGGCCCGTCCCGGGAGCTTGGCTCCGCCCCAGGACCTCCCGGAAAGCTCGGCTCCACCCCAGGACCCTCCGAAAAGCTCGGCTCCGCCCCAGGACCCTCCGGAAAGCTCGGCTCCACCCCAGGACCCTCCGGAAAGCTCGGCTCCGCCCCAGGACCCTCCTGAAAGCTCGGCTCCACTCCAGGTCCTGCCGGAAAGCTCGGCTCCGCTCCAGGTCCCGCCGGAAAGCTCTGCTCCGCTCCAGGTCCCGCCGGAAAGCTCTGCTCCGCTCCAGGTCCCGCCGGATAGGTCAGCCCAGCTCCAGGTCCCGCCGGATAGCTCAGCCCAGCTCCAGGTCCCGCCGTATAGCTCAGCCCAGCTCCAGGTCCCTCAAGAGTGCTCAGCCTCGCTCCAGGTCCCTCAAGAGTGCTCAGCCTCGCTCCAGGCTCCCCACGAGGGCTTGTCTCCGCTCCAGGCTCCTCCCGAGAGCTCCTCTCCGCCTCCGAGCGACCCCGAGAGCTCCTCTCCGCCTCCGAGCGACCTCGAGAGCTCCTCTCCACTCCAGTGTCCCGAGGAGAGCTCCACTGATGCCCAGGACCTCCGTGGGCGCTCCCCTCCGCTCGAAGGTCTCCAAGAGAGCTCAGCTCCACTCCCAGGACTCCCGGCTAGATCCCCGCTCATGGGTCTCCAGGCGGGCTTCTCTTCACTCCTAGGCCGCCCTGCAGGCTCCGACTTGCTCCCAAGGGTCCCAAGGAGCGCCCCTTCACCCAGGGGTTTCCCGGTGCCCTCACCCCGGCTCCAGGACTGCGGAGGGGACGTCGAACCGCTACCCCCGGGTTCCACCGAAGGCGACGGCTCGCCCCACAGTCTCCCTAAAGGTGACGGCTCGCCCCACAGTCCTGCAGAGGGCGAAGTGACTCCTCCGAGTCCCTCTCCGGACGACGTCTCGCTCCTGAGCTCCTCCCACAACGATGTCTCGCTCCCGAGCGCCGTGGTGGACAAGGCTCCGTTCCCGGCTGTCCTGAATGTCGTCGGTCCGCCTAAGGTCTCCGTGGTGGACGTCCTCCCCCATCCGGTCTCCGTGGAGGGCATCACTCCGCCTCCGGCCTCTGCTGAGAGTGTCAGTCCGCCTCCGGTCTCCATTGCGGAGGTCTCTCCACCTCCGGTCTCCACTGAGGGCTTCGTCCCGCTCCTGACTTCTGTCGTGGGCTCGGTTGGGCTCCTGGCATCCGTGGGTGACGTCTCCCCACTTTCGGTCAACACCAAGGGCTACACTCCCTTCCCAATCACCGCGTTGGTCTTTGCTCCGGTCCTGGGTCCTGCTGTGTCCGTGTTCCCCTTCCGTCTCTCCTCAGGGGTGGTCGCTCCACCTCGGGTCCTTCCCGGCTTTCCCCGGCTCCAGAGCGGTTCCAGCCGGGTCCCTTCAGGCCCTGGACGATCAGGAAGGCCCTACTCCGAGTGCCCCGGCCCTCCGGGCGTTCCATGGGTTGTGGGCATCCGGTGCCGCCCCTTCGGGGGGGGGGGGGGGGGGGGGGTGGTGGTGTCAGGAATCCCCCTGCCACGCCCCCTTCGGAGGCTGTCATAACCCGGGATTCCCGGCCGCACCTCGCTCCGGTTCTCGTGCATGCCCCGCCCGCACGAGGCACAGTGCAATCGGGCTCATCCCGAACACCTGGGATCAATTCCACACCACCTATAAAACTCCCTCACACACACACACTGGTTGTCGGTTATTGCATGTATGTGGTTATGCTTGTGTGTGTGTCTGTGCAGGTTCCCGGTGGTGTTTCTCCGCGTCAGCCTTTCCCGCTACGCACCTTCTGTTCCCGGATTCCCCGCTTTCCCCACGGTGACGGCTTTCTTCCCCAGCGCACCTCGGATTTCCGACGCCTCTCCGTCGCTGCCTCTCCGTCGCTTCCTCCACGCCTCACCGCGGATATTACACAAGGAACTGCCTTTTGCCGGTTTTATCCCGCTCTGCGGGTGTTTTGTTTTGGCTCTGCCTTCTTCATTTAATAAAGAAGCCGGCTTCTACTTCTGCCTCCGCCTCCGTGTTCACCGCGTGACACCGACCTTCTGATGCAATAATATTATATTATAATTATTATGTTGACAGAGTTATGTATGTAGTGTAAATATATATTTATTGTAATAATGCTCCTATGAACAGAACAATAAGTACATGTGGTGCACAACTCTAGCTGCTTCTCACAATAATTTAGCGGACAAACATTTGATAGGCAGCTGGATAGTTTTGAAGATGTCAATTAACGGTCGGAACGTTTGTAATCTATTTGCTTTCAAGATTACTCTCACTTAGTTCAAATTTAACCTAGCATAGTTCTCAAGTTAAAAGGAAAAAGCGATCTCTGTAATATGCAAAAAAATTAAAAATAAACACATGATTTGAGCTCAAAATAGAGGCGAATACTGTTAAAATAAATACCAAGACTAATCCCACAAGTAGCAGCGCCATGACTAACAGTAAATAAAAAAAAATTCACTTTGTGAGGAGACCAGTTTGGGGAGAAGTCACAGTAAAGTTTGCTCCCACTCTACTGACACATGTTACTCTGTGCACTCAAAATAGAGCAAAAACAACTATTTTTGAAAAATAAATATTAACTCTGGAAAAACTACACTGCCATTTTTCCTGTGTATTTGAATGTTGTGTTTGTTATGTTGACATTATTTCATTAAACCTCGAATGTAGTAGACTGTGTTTAATAATCTATTATCACACTATTTGCTTCTGTATCTGTACTGCAGCATCTAAGCGGTTGTAAATGTTACCTAATTAAATCTGTGATATTACAATAAAATCTTAAGCTTGTATTTTTACATTAAAATATCTAGTTTTTAAATAATCTGCATTTGTTCAAAACACAAGACGATGTGCATTTTTTTCTTTACAAAATGTATCCAATATATCCCAGCCAATCTTCTTAACTACACACACACAAAAAAAACAATAACCTTGTTTAATTTACTCAATGAATACTTCCCATCATGTTTTGTGTGTATTCTAAACCAAGAGGAACACACAAGATCTCAAGGTAAGAATTACCACTATCTTTACATTTTTTTAATTGTAAAGTTTTGTACAATTCCAAAAATGTAAAGATAGTGGTAATTCTTACCTTGAGATCTTGTGTGTTCCTCTTGGTTTAGAATACACACAAGATCTCAAGGTAAGAATTACCACTATCTTTACATTTTTAGAATTGTACAAAACAAAGTTTTGTATGTAATTTGAATATAATGTTGTTGTACCTGTAGCTTCTTTCCCATGGCTGTTTCTGCACTGAACAGCTAATATGGTGTTAACAATCACCATTGCACTATCACTTTTCTTCTGTGTTTTGCACTATTTTGCACCACTTTAAAATCATGCATCCTTGCACCACCCAAAAACTATAATATATTCATAATGACATTCCTTTTGTACAGCTATATCTGTCATACTACTTTATACTGTATCCTACTTATATAAAAACCACACTATATATACCCTTATTCATTTATATGTACATATACTACACCTTCTGTATAACCTCATACCCTTATTTATTACACTGACACTGTAAATAAGCTATCTATGCACTTCTGGTTAGATGCTAACTGCATTTCATTGTTCTGTACATGTACCCTGCACAATGACAATAAAGTTGAATTTAATCTAATCTAATTTAATTTACTAACTAATGTTACTGTGTGGATATGCTGGTAGGTGGCTAGTTGCTTCACATGTAATTGAAACTTTCCAAGTAGCATTTAAATAGTTTTGAAACTAGCATCAGCATGCGGCTATAAAATAAGGCCAAGAATAGAAAAATTTTTAAACGTGAAAGGTAATATACACACGATAAGGATAATACAGTATATAGTTTGTGTTTAATTTCATATCAATAATGGATGTTTACATTATAAATGATAAGCAGCAGTAGCAATTAGCTGCATATACAACATCTTTAGTTTCACACTGCCTCTGTCAGAAAATTTTAGATCGGGTATGATTTTTTTTTTTTTGTATCATGTAGCCAGGCAAGCGTAGGGGTGTGGTTGGCTAAATATCCCAAGACTTTTTAAGCAGGCACTGGGCAAGAGGCTTTGAAATGTGGGCCTTGTTTTAAAAGCACATGGGATATAATACTGCGTTTTTTGGTTATGTTTGAATTTGCCCCAGAGGAGGTAGGCCAAGTTTGTTACTTTAGTTTGTTTAATTTGTTTATTTAGAGGGATTTATTTTGATTGTATGGGAAAATTGTTTTTGTTTATTTAGATGCAGATAAATTGAGCAATGATGACTGTGTATGTTGACAGCTGCTGGTGTAGGTAAATATATGGGCTTTGTCTTATTTTTTTAAACAAGATGGCATGAAAGGTTTTATTTGTATTTCTCTTTAGGAATGTGTTTTGATTCAGATCTGGATAAATGCTTGAACATCAACTGATTGTTATATCTGCTATCTGCCAATGAAGGTAAATTTTTTTTTAAAATATTTTAATTAAATAATAGTGAGGGTGCAGTTGGTAACCATGGTTTTAAATGTTTAGTGTTTTAAAGCATATGATGTATGGTTAATTTTAATTTTTCTGTTTTAGATTTAAGTCAATTGCTGTTTCTCCCGTGTTGTTTTTGTTTGGTCCCCTGGTTGGCCGGTCTCAGGAGTGTGCTGCATGGTGGCAGCTCGTGTGTTGTGTGAATTGTTTGTGTACGAGTCCGGTTGGCTAGGGTTTTGTTTTTTGTATTCTTTTCTTTTTTTATTGATGACACCTTCCCAGCCTTATGTCGCTAGCTTAACTCATGGTGCTTGTCTTGTGTGCGTGTGTGCATCCCTTTGTGTATGGGATTTAAGTTTGCTGTGTTTTCTTTTGTAGTTATGAGTGAAGGGTTATGTTTTGAGTTGTGTATTATTATTTGAATTGTGGTTATTTCTTTTGAGTGTTTAATGTAAGAGGGATGTCCCCCTAGGCCTAAAGGTTTGCCACATGCAACGAAAGCAGTTATCATAGCGAGAGATTTGAGCTGGCTGTTGACCTCTTTGAGAGCTGGGACCAATTTTGGATGAGCTACTTGTATCAATAATTTTATGTTTAGGTGTTTGATTGTTGTATATATTATTTGCTGTCCTATTTTTAAATTGATTTTTGTACGTTGAGCCAACGGAAGGGTTTCGTTTTTGGGCCCGTGCTCTAAACAAGGTTTTCCTCCTTCAAATTCGTTTTGATGGGGTGGCATAGTGCTACAATCAGTAGCAAACATTTTGAAAACACAAGTTTTTATTTGATTTGATTTGATTTTTATTTTATTTTAACAATTCACAGGATGACACCAATAGGATGACGAATACAAAAATGCATTAAAAAAAAGAGTCTTACACTCTGGAGATTTGTTCTAAGATGTCTTAGGTGTTGAAAGTAATACTCTCCTGTAACGTTTATAATCAAAACAGCTTGGTAACTTAATCCAACGATCACCACGATTCTTACGACAAACGTGATTGGAGGAATTCCAGCATGGACAGAGGCAAACAGTATGTAAACAGGCAAACTGTTGTTTGGTTAAGATCACACATAATCGAGGGAGGTGGTAGCTCAGTGGTTAAGGCATTGGGCTTTGGATCAGAAGATCACAGGTTCAAATCCCACCACCACCAAGCTACCACTGCTGGGCCCTTGAGCAAAGCCCTAAAACCCTCCCCTGCTCAGTTGTAAGTCGCTCTGGATAAGGGCGTCTGCCAAATGCTGCAAATGTAAATGCAAATATAATTGACCTGGTAAATAGAAATAAATCCTACATTTTTTTTCAATTTATTTTTATTTGTATAGTGCTTTTAACAATGAACATTGTCTCAAAGCAGCTTTACACAGATATGGTAATTAAAAGTGAATATGTTCTTTATAAGTAAGTTTGTCCCTGAAGAGCAAGCCGGTGGTGACTGTGGCCAGGGAAAACTCCCTGAGATGGCGATAGGAAGAAACCTTGAGAGGAACCAGACTCAAGAGGGAACCCATCCTCATCTGGGTTGCACCGAATGTCCATTTGTAGCAGATATACGATGTTGCGGGGTACAGTGATGATGATCAGAAGCGAAAAGTAGTTCTGAGTCAGTGTAGGAGACTGTTGACAATAACTACAGTCCAATCCATCCTCAAAGTGCTTATTCTTAGTCCACAATTTCATGGAACCACCCAAGGCGTTGATGAGAAACCATCCCAAGCTGCACAGAGTGGCCTCCATTTGAAGAGAACACTATCCAGAGGCAGGCCTGGACGAAGTGGAAAGATCCACGGAGGGGAGAGGGGCAGGAACAGTGGTCACTGGAGCCTCCGGAGCATGTTTAACATTAGTGAGTGAGAGTGAGAGAGAGAGAGAAGAGGGTGACAGGAATAGAAGGATATGGATTATGTGTCCTTATTGTTGTATGAAAGTTAATGTCACTGTGCAGTTGGGACTCCGGCAAGACTCGCTATGGCAGCATAACTAAAAGGGAGAACCAGAAGGTAACACAGACATGAGGGATCTCTGGTATAAGAGACGACCCACCACACCACCGTCAACGAACCTGAGTGAACGTGTGAATGTGAGGGGACGACAGAATACAAATATACCAGTTCACCAAACACTCTATATCCATGTTCCCTCCAGATCTGCGCCTTTGCCTAAGAAAACTGATCTACTGATCAAAGGTTTGACTAAATAAATGTGTTTTCAACCTCGACTTGAACACTGAGACTGTGTCTGAGTCCCGAACACTGATAGGAAGGCTGTTCCATAACTGTGGGGCTTTATAAGAGAAACATCTGTCCCCTGTTGTAGTCTTCGTTATTTGAGAAGCCAACAGATAGCCTGCACCTTTTGATCTAAGTAGGCGTGGAGGATCATACTGGTACAGAAGTTCACTCAGATACTGTGGTGCGAGACCGTTAAGTGCTTTATACGTCAGTAGTAGTATTTTATAATCAATGCGAGATTTGATTAAGAGCAGTGTAGACTGATTAAAACAGAAGTGATGTGGTCATATTTCCTAGATCTAGTGAGGACTCTTGCTGCTGCATTCTGAACTAACTAAAGCTTATTTATGCACTTGCTCGCACACCCAGACTGTAAAGCATTACAGTAGTCAAATATAGATGTAACAAAAGCATGAACTAGTTTTTCTGCATCCTGTAACGACATCATATTTCTAATTTTAGCAATATTTCTAAGGTGAAAGAAGGCGATCCTGGTGATATTATTCACGTGAGCCTCAAAGGAAAGACTAGGGTCAATAATAACACCAAGGTCTTTGACAGCCGTACACGCTGAAACAGAAACACCATCCAGAGAGGCTACGTAATCGGAAAGATTGCTTCTAGCTGCATGTGGTCCAAGTAAAAGTACTTCTGCACAACTCAGATAAGACGGAAGAAAGTTATCAATCATCCACTGTCTAATGTCCTTTACACACTTCTCAACATTAAGCTGATCTCGCTCATCTGGCTTTGCTGAAATATACAACTGTGTATCATCAGCATAGCAATGGAAGCGAAGACCATGTTTATCTATAATTTCACCAAGTGGCAGCATATATAAAGAGAAAAGCAGTGGGCCTAAGACAGATCCTTGAGGAACACCAAACTTTACCTCAGAGAGTGTGGAGAACTCACCATTTACATCAACAAACTGATGGCGATCAGTCAAATAAGACCTGAGCCAAGAGAGAGCTGTTCCCTTTATTCCAACAACATCCTCAAGTCTAGCAAGCAGTATAGTGTGATCAATGGTGTCAAAAGCTGCACTAAGGTCGAGCAAAACAAGTAAAGAGAGAAAACCCTGATCCCTGACAAGCAGACAGAGAGGCAGATACAACTAAATGGGCTTACTGAACTCCTGACTGCTACCAGCAAATAATGAGAGTTCTATCAACCAATTTGCATCTGGATAATATGGGCTGGATTTGTAAGATTTGTTCATTTGTTGCCCCTGATACAAAAACTTTTGAGCCAGTACATATTAAAGCACAAATACAAATATAAATACAATTTACATTCTAGCAGTTAGTTATGTTGTAGCATTTTGATATCCGTTCTTAAGGTTATCTCATATTTCGTATATATTTATAGGACAACAGCCTTGAGGCTCGAAATTAAATTGTGATCAGAGGTCTCATTGTCACCCTTGGTGAAAAGACAGAGGAGTTAATCAAGGACTACCAGGTAAGCAAAGTAGATTTTTTTCTTCTGACTTTTTATAAATTCATACTGGGGCACGCTCATGAATGACACTCTCGTCATTTTCATCTGGAGGCAAATTCCTCGCTGAGCTCGTGGAACACGCAGCAGTCCAGCCTTTCGAAAACCGTTGATTATAGTAAATTTTTTGACAATGTTCCACGCTGTTAGGATCCACTTGCAGACTTGACCATAAGTTGCTCTTCGCATGCAGCCCGTTTTAGTGAAGGATTTCTCCCCACTTGCCATCCAAGCCTCCCACTGAACACAATTAACACTGATGTCGAGTGGCTGCAAATACTTTGTTATGCCCCCCAGGAATCACAGCTGGAATTGAGTTTGTCCTCTTGATGGCTTCTTTCACATAATCTGTTATGTGGGTCCTCATGCTGTCCAAAACGAGCAATGCCTTGTTCCTGTGAAAAAATCCTCCTGGATGCTTGCCGTAACACTACGTCAGCCATTCATACATTACGCTTTTCGTTATCCATCCTTTCTTGTTGACTTTCACAACAATTTCTTTTGGGAGTGTTTCTTTTGGCATCGCCGTGCGTTTGAAAAACACCGTCAGTAGAAGCTTTTCTTCCGATGCCGTGGAGCTCAGAACACAGGTGAAGTGCGTTTTTTCATGCCCGGTTGTTTTTAGCGTGACAAATGATTCGCCTTTCCTGTTGACAGTCTGAGTGAGCGTCAGGTCAAACGTTAGAGGAACCTCATCCATATCCATGATGTCGTGCAGCCCGATTCAGTGGGAGCGTGCTCAATTTAATATAAAGAGTTTCATTGGTTCACCTTAACAAGTTCGGCAATTTCATCCGTCTAATGTTACGGAGCTCACTTTTTTAGCGGCATGAAGCTTGTGAAACTGGGGAAAAACATGGAAAGAAATCCATAAGTTAGCCGCTTCATTGTTTTAGCCGCGAGGTTCAAAGCATGGGGAAAAAAGTAGCGGCTTATAGTACGGAAATTGCGGTAATTATATATATTATATATATATATATCCATATCCGCAATTTATATATATCCGCAATTTATATATATATTATATCCGCAATTTATATATATATATATATATATATATATATATATATATATATATATATATATATATATTACACTACATGCATGACTCTGTCCACATATTGTTAAATTCACCCAACCTAGTTATTGTTTATAAATGTAGGCAAATTCATGTGAAAAGAATTAAGTTTTACAAATGCATTTCTGATGTGCACACATTTCTTGATTCGACGCAACACAGCTCAAAACTACAATATCAACAGTAATCTTTGAGTGACCTCCTGGTTCAAATTGTACATAAGTATATAGATCAGGTCTACTACAGCAACTATTATCAAAGGTAGAGCAAAGTGCTGTATGCATTATTCACATTAGCAAACAAAAAGAAGTTTGAATTCTCTCTGGTATTTTTTACAGGTTTTGGATGATGATTATGCTGCAGCCATCCAAGACGACTTCGCATCATTTGTACTCAACATCTTTGTGGTCAGCAAAGCCAGGGAGGAGTTTTCTAGAAACAAGCTGGAATAACCTTTGAGGGAGCAGAAGTGCTTTTTGGGATTCCCAATGGGGCACATGCTTACACCTACCTAATGGGCCTTATTCATAGAACTAAGCTATCCAAAGAAACTGAAATACACCTTTGAGGTGTTTCAGAAGATCTTCCTGGAGCTAGCGGATAACAAAAGAATTTCCTCCAAAGTCCACGATCTTTAGGTCAGCTTATTGGCCTAAAAGTTTAACAATGTTGAAGGTAGATGGTTTTAGTTTGTTACCTCTGTTAAGTCTTTGTAATGTCTAGTTTAATTTCTCAGGTTCTCCTATTGCTCTTTAGGCTGCACTACTACATTTTACTACCAATGTTTTCTGTGCATTTGAAGGGAAGATAGCTGTTAAGAAGTGAGAAATGTGACTCATGGAAAATATTTTGCACAATGTGAATTTATTACAATTTATTTCAATAGAATGGCAAAGAAACTGAAATCCATCCACTGCTCTTTTTTTAAGATGGGATCATGTTTTGTGAGCTTGTTTTAGAGTTTTAAAGCATGTTACTGTTAAGGACTGAAAAACGCAATTGTATAGAAAATATTCTGTACAATGTTGTTTTTTTTTTGTTGTTTTTTTTAATAAAGTCCTTACTGAAGGTGCTTAGTGAACTCAGATGTAGTGAAATATAAGTTAAACATCCAGTTAGTAGGTTGAGACTGACAGATGTTCATTTAATATTTAGGTCAACCCTTAGCCACAGCATGCAAATGTTGAAATGTCAAGTCGCCATATAAAGTGAATCGTGTGCAAACAGTGCAAGACAGACAGTGCAAAACAACACAATAAAGGGTAAGACAGTGTAAGACAAATACACAAAATACAAAATAGCTCCACCAGTAAACCTACTGTATATTACACAGTGCGGTGTGTAAAAGAGAATTGAGTAGAGGAGTGTACCTTGTAATTTAACAAAATGTAAACTTGACATAATAATTTGATATAATATGGGTGGTGCTGAAGACATAGATGTGTGAAGTGAGTACAAGTGTGTGTTGAGTCCGGGTTGTACAGATCAGTGTGTGTGTGTGTGTGTGTGTGTGTGTGTGTGTGTGCGCGTGTGTGTGTGTGTGTGTGTGTGTGTGTGTGTCGATGATCCAAGATGGTGCGGTTCCTGCAGTGATGCAGCTGCCCAGGATGCTCTCAGTGGTCCCTCTGTGGAATGTGGTCAGGATGGGGGGAGGCAGATGGGCTTTCCTCAGCCTTCTCAGGAAGTAGAGACACTGCTGGGCTTTCTTGGTGATGGAGCTGGTGTTGAGAGACCAAGTGAAGTTCTATAGCCAAAATGTCAGCTTTTTGTAATAACTAAATTTCTATATTTGATGAGTACATTCTACTGGCATTCCATTAACAAGTTCTAATGGTGACATAGTAAATAGTAGTAGAAGAAATGTAATATGGAAAAACAAAGTAGATCCCACTTGAAATTTGTAATATAGAAATGTGTAAATTTAATTGGATTCAATTAAAAGTACATATTTAGAATTCTTAAAGTTATGTAGATCTCACAAAAAATGGCTGGAGAAATAATCAAATTAAGTTTAGTTTATTTGCACATTTTCTTACAATGGACATATAAATTAAGTCGTTTGTACAAAGACTAGTCTTATTTGATCTTCATAATATTATGCAAAAAAATTCATCATATTTTTTTAAGTAAGCTGAACATTTTTATCAGTGCAGGTACAGTATCACCAGCCACCTTTAGGTCAGATTTGGAGTTGTGAGTGTTATTCTATTTCTTAACATTTGTTTGTCTGCACTCATTCAACCTCCTCATTTTAGTGTAAAAAGAGAAGGCAGAGAGTTTTTTCTCGAACAATGAATGAAGTTATTCATTAATTCCAAAACTCAACTGTAATTTTAGTTACACTCCCAATTTAATAAATCTTCCACTCCCAATCTAATAAAAGGATTAATCTCTATTTGGAAAGCAATTTTGTCAATTGTTTGAGTTTTGAACCGCAGTAGCTTGCATTAAAAAAATTGTGCATTTCCTTTACATAGTTCATGAACATTTTTCAGATGGCTTCTAGGTGGTCTGGGTGTCCTGCTTGCAGCTTTGAGCTGCATAAAGCAGCAATGTAGTCAATGTACCAGTATATAAGTATAAGTATAAGTATATAAGTGACCTTTGATGTAAAACTGTTAGAAAAACCTGCTATTTAAATGGTAGCTGAATTATGGTAAGATGTCATACACCCTTTAGGACATTTTTGTTACAGGGATGACTACTCTGCTGCCAGTTAATGTTAAGAGGTGTACCAGATTGTCAAAAAGCTCAACAGGTTCTGTTTGATCTCCCTCAAAAGAATCACTGCAACATTAACAGAATTGGTTTCCAGAGAATCAGGTAGCCAAGCTCATCTTGACTACTTAAGCACAACTGCCATGTAGCATTGTTCACTGAAACTGGCCAACTCCAAGCGGAATTCAGTGTTTCTCACTGGCTCAACATAAATAAATAAAATAATACAATATTCTACTTAAGTAGAAGTACTGTAACTTCAATGACATTTTACTAAGCTACAAGTAAAGTTACTGTTACATTAAGTAGAGTTACTTTTGTTTACAGCGGGGGGTGGGGTGGGGATTGTGTAGTTCAAAAAGAACAAGTATATATAAATCTCAACTAGTTACCTTTAATTGAAGTAAGTCATTTACCAATTAAAGTGCAATACCAAAAAAACTACAGTTCAAGACTTGAGTCAAATGTGAGTTATGCACTTTCGCAGCAAAAAAAATTAAGATTCTGTTACATTTCATTTATACTAATGAGAGAAATAAAAAATGCAAATTCAGCATTTAGACAGTTACAGTAAACACACGAATGCTGATTGAGTGGATAATGCATTCTCAATAAGAGTGTGTAATTAGTTATAAATTATTGCTCAAAACTAATGCAATATCAGCAGATCTACTCTAAAACAATAGTGGACAGTAATGAAGTAAATGTAATTCGTTAATGTACTTGAATAGTTTTTTTACGTATCTGTACTTTACTAAAGTATTTCAATTTAGGGAGACTTTTACTTTACCTTTAAATTCAAATTCAAATATTCTTTTGCGACATTTTGACAATTTATGAGTGGATAAAATCTTAACTGTTCAAGCACGCTGCCAGCCAACAATCATGAGCTCATATTTGCATCTTTTTATTTGAAGTAGTTGAAAAGAAGGTTTTAGCGCATGATAATTTTAATAGATATCAATGAGTGTTGGATTCATTATTATCATTCTATAACTAGATTGATGTGCTAAGAGTAATATTAGAGTCTTAACACATGAACTGAGTTGATTAGGCAAAGAGACATTATAGAACATTATAGCCATAATAAATCATAGTACTTTGTATACTTAAGTACATTTGAAGTCAAAAGGTTTTGTACTTTTACTCAAGTGAAAGTTTAAAGGGAGCATTTTTACTTTTACTGGAATAATATATTACAGAGTGTATCTCCACTTTATCTCAAGTTCATGTACTTCGTCCACCACTGCTTTAAAATACAACACTTTTCATTAATATGACACTTAAATCGTGAGACTGGTAATAGAGCTAGTAAATTAGTACATTGACAAATTTGCCCTAAGTCCCAGGTTAATTTCCAACCCTAGTGATAACTAACAATAGCAATGTCACACACTAGTGCAACGCAACAGTACAATAATGATCTAAACTAAAGATATGGTAATATCTCTGTTCTTCTGCCATAAAACTGATTGTGCAGACCAAACTGCAAACTTGGCCAGATTGTAGACCACAGTTTGGGGTGAGGTTTATCAACCCAACTGGACAAAGGCAAAAAAAACTACAGCAAAAAAAAACATAATTTCACACATTTTTGGTTATAGCTCACACACCGTTTGTCATTGACAAAAGTTTAAACCAAAGCTTCAACAAACTCGGTAGATAAGTGTATGAGCTCTCTCTGGGTTACCCTGGTTCCCTAAGGGGAACGAAACGCAGCGTCAACTACACTTTGGGAACGCTTCCACTTTTCCATGCTCTGAATCATGTCACAAGCTATAAAAGCACATGTCATAGAGGTGGCGATAGCTTCAAAAGTAAAGTAAACACTTTTAGGGATGCAGGGAGTGTGGTCTAAAGACTCACATACATAATTCAGAGACATTTCCTTTCAGGAACTCGAGCTGCATCGACAACGTTTTGGAAATGAGTATCCAATAATGCCAGACTTCCCAATCCCTGCCTAATGTGGATGGGCACAGCTAGGTTGAAGGACTGAGGGGCGAGGAGTGGCACTAGGGGTAAAAGCTTTATGGCCTGACGATGGTCAGCAGGGTGGACAAGCCTGGAGTGTTGCAAATGTTTTGGAGAAATACCCCAAAGGACAAGGCCTTGGAGGCCGCCACACTCTGCGTCTAGTAAACTCTGACCCTGAAAGGAGTGGGGAGACCAGAGGACTCATAGGAGTGGAGAGCAGTTACAATACACCTACTGAGGGTCTGCTTATTGGCAGGAAACCCTTTAATACAAACCGTAGCAGACAAACAGCTGGTCTGACTTTCTCCACACTGCACTTCCGTGAACGTATGTGTCCAGTGCCCACACCGGGTACACCCAGTTAAGCTTCTCCTAGTCAGGAGCAAGAAAAGGTGGGGGATAGAATGCCTGGAGCACAACTGTTTGTGGGACAGCCGAGGACACCTTGGGGAAGTGGAAGGCACTGGCCGTGCCTGGGGTAAACTTCACACAGGAGGGACTACCGGAAAGCGAGTAGAGACAAGATGGCCAAGAGAAAAACAGTCTTGACTGTCAAAAATCTCAAGGGCACTTCGGACAGGGGCTCGAAGGGAGGCTAAAACAAGGCCTCCAGAACAATGGCCTGGTCCCATACAGGCACTCTGTGTTGCTCATGGAGGAAACAACAGGTTTTTCCCAGTGGCGGCTGGTGAAAATTTTCTTAAGTGGCACACTGGCACAGCAAACAAATTCAGCAAGCGCTGCAATATGATTTATTGAAATGCAGACACAGTTTAAGAACATCTGGTCACATGTTTATTCGTTAAAGCATCTTTGAACAGTTAATTTACAAGTCGCAGTTAAATTCTGGATACTTCCATGACTCTGATGATAACCATGTACAAAAAAATCAATGTGGTGAAAAAACCTGCATTTACGCACCCACATAGCCAGGCCTTTTTGGTGTACCAACGTGAAGAGTAGCTTCACGTGTACGTCTTCCCCTTTTCGCTTGTCTGCTGTCTGATTAAGAGGTCAGGCTGATCTGGACCCAGTTCTTTTACCTTCAGTTTTTCTGCCAAAGTTCTCTTCTCAAACGGGCATTGGAGTAGAGATTTTACAGAGTTTTTGTGTCCGGAACTAATTACACCTGAGTCCGCCATTGTCACATAACATTAATTGAAAATCGCGCCACTACTGGCCAAGCCCTCATTTGAGCAGTTTGGGGGCGACAAAAAAATCGCCCATTGCAGATAAGAATTGAGGACGCTGATTGGCTAAATTTTATGTCACATCTTGAATATATTTATATATTGAATAGGCATTTGACTAAATTCTACAAAGACCCGCCTCCTTTGGGCGATTTCTCGATTGCCCCTTAGCTGAAATTGAGTGGTGCACACAGAGAGGACATATGGTGATTTTTCCACTACTCCTCTGCAGGTGGAGCATGATAAGCCATAATAGCGGCACGTAAACCTTTAGTGTGGAAGTGTCGTAACTCAGAGCCCGTCTCTGAGCCGACACATCGCGGGTGGATTCTTTGTTTCAGTAGATTCCCAATGTTGCACACTTAATCCTGAGAAAATAAATATGCAATAGACTCAAACAGCCAATGAAGGATCCTCAGTCTTGGATGAGTAAAAGCAAAAACTTCTTTATTTCAGTCACGTTCTAATGAGCCCATAGAAGGTGGTTACTTCATCACATCAAAATGATCAAGCACACATGCATTTTGCTCACATTCATATTTATACCCTGGAGACACCTGGTGTCTTTTGTTTTTTCTAATTTCTTCATCTTAGGAAATTCCCCTTATTTTCCTGCCTTTTTTTTTTCAATTCCTCTTATGTTCAGCTTTGGTTTTTCACCCCTTTCTTGTGGTTCCATATTTGGGTTACCTGCTCTCCTCCATTACCCTTATTTTCGGCCTTTCTATGGTTTAATAAATAATAAATGAATGTGTATAAAACCTTCACTCTCTCTGAGTACAACCAGACATCGCTTAAGCCTTTCATGTGTGGACAATCATTTTGCGGCCTATGGATGGGCAATGGGTAAGTAAAACTATTTTTTTTATAATGCTGTTTGCTATTCTACTTTTATTGAATCTAGCTATATTAGTGTACTTAGATTGTCTATTCGTATGTGTTCGACTATATTATTCTACTTGGTTATGTAAGTACATAGATTATACTTCATTTGTATTTTCTGAACTGACTGTTACAAAGTGTGTTGAGCTTCACAGGAGATAGCATTTGTAAGCCTGTCATTTTTGTATGCACATATTAATTTTATGTTTTAGTCACTGTGATTTTACCCTGTTATACATCTTATCTCTGTTGGTTTCTTTTGTTCAGCATCACGCGTAAAGATACTCAGCACAATGCGAGGAGGCAGACAGGGGTTCTCTGGAATAGTTGGGGTAGAGAGGTGTTCAATAAATCAAGCAACCTCAGTGACGAGAGAGAATAGTTGGAATTGGCGATACTGTTCGCGGAAAACGCTCCTAAGAGATGTCCCAGAATGTCTGCGTAGACATTCTGGGACATCTCTTAGGAGCGTTCTCCGCGAACAGTCTCTGGTCTCTTCCATAGACTGCACTATTTGAGGTACCAACAAATAGCCTGAACCTTTTATTTAATGTAAGAATACACAAAAACCTCAGGCTTTATATGTCAACAGTAGTACTTTGTAATCAGTGCAAAATCTGATTGCGTTTCATTGCTTAGTTGACAAGACAGGGGGAGTGGTAGCTCAATGGTTAAGGCGCTGGTCGAAAGGTCAGGAGTTCAAGCCCCGGTATCGCCAAGCTGCCACTCTTGGGCCCTTGAGCAAAGACCCTAACCCTCTGTGCTTCAGAGGCGCCATATCATGGCCGACCCTGCGCTCTGACCCCTGTTTCCGAGCAAGCTGGGATATGCGAAGAACGAATTTCACTGTGCTCTTATGTATATGTGACAAATAAAGGCTATTCTATTCTATTGATGACATAACATCTGGACAGTACAATATTACAATAATCCAACCTAGAGGCAACAAACCAATTAACTTTTTTAATCATGTAGCAACAGCATATTTCTCAGCTATATTTTTAAGACGAAAGCAGGCTAATATGACCTACATGAGATTATATAAAGTTATGAGAAACAGCATGTATTTGGATCACAGTACCTCTGCTTCTAGATATAAAAGTATGTGATATACTTTTGATAGATTGATAGATTATTTTTACAGCACCTCACTCTGGAACAGCTTCTGGGCTTCACTGCTGGACCTCAAAAAATATGCAGGTTGGGAACCCGTGATTTAATGCATCAAAAATGCTTAAAGGGCGATAGCAGTCCAGTAGCTGTCAAGGAGTGTAAACACTGCAAATGTTATCTGAACTCACAGTTTCTTTGAACTTCTGTCCGTGTAAAATCCCTCCTACCAAATACCCAAATCCACCTCCTGAGCTACGATTGTTCAGTTTCTGCTTTTTGTTTTGGCCCTAGCCAATCAACCCACAGGGAAAGACAGCTCGGTTAAAACTGCGTTGGAAGGAAGGACACATGTAGCTCCTAGGAATCCGAGTGGATGTGTTTCAGAGGTGAGCAAACAGCTTATATATAGCAGAATTCATTTTAAAAGTCTATAAGACACATATAAACCTTTCTCTTATGCGGTTCATGTGAATTGTTGTTAATTTCTGAAACATTTTGCTATTTGAAAGAAGCAGAAGTAGTGTTACTTAGACTGGACTTTCACTTTCACTTTGTCTGAAGCGACTGTGAAGCAAAGCTAACTTGCTAACTACTTATTCCCCTTTATATGTAGTCTGGCAGGTGTGTGTTTTAAAATTCTTAATTTAGCAGCAGCAATAAAAGCTATAGTGATGTATAGTGATATACATACTATTAACAATAGTAACAATAATATCCAATAGTTAGGATTATATGTGCATTGGATTCTAATGGTTATAAGATGCATCCTAATAAAGAGCAATATGCATTGCCTGGCCAAAAAAGTCATCACCACCACCACCACCACCACCTAGATATAAAATGAAGAACTTCCACTGGATAATTAGTGCCTGCATCAAACAAAGTAAACTATCAAGTAGACTGCTGAAACTACTAAAATTAGGTTAAGAACTGTCATATTCAAGGAAGATGGTGGGAATACAATCTTTAATTATCAGGATTGGAGATTAATTAAACATTTGGTAAAAACAAATAGTAAAGAAACAACAGGAGAAATCATGGCTATGTTTAATAATGAAAGTAGGAGCTTTTCCACATGCACAGTAGGAAGAGAGTTCATGGGCTTGGGATTTAACAGGTGTGTAACACTCATAATTAGACTAATAAAAAAACTTCAATTTCCTACGGAGTATAAAGATTAGACTCTAGAGTAATGGGAAAGGGTCTTGTGGTCTGATGCATCAATCACTCTGGAACAGGGTAAATCTAGACTCATCAGGGTAAGAAGAGAGGTGGATGAAGTAATGTAACCATCATTTGTAGTGCCTAGTGTGCAAGCCCATGGGGGAAATGTTCAGGTCAGGTCAGCTGTCTACTTGTATATTTACTGACTGGGTATTTCGATAAATGCCACTTTTCTTCCCCGATGACACAGGCATTTAACAAGATGACAATGCCAGGACAATGCCAATTTCATTAGTCTCAAACTGGGAGAGAGTTGTTCAGGGAGTATGAGACATTATTTTCACACATGGATTGGCCACCACAGAGTCCAGGATTTAACCTCATTGAGGGATTTTTGGGATTTGCTGGAGAACACTTTACAAAGTGATCGTACTCTCACATCATCAATACAAGATCTTGGTGAGAAATTAATGCAACTTTGGATGGAAATAAATGTCCAATAAAGGCTAATAAAACACGGTGAATGCTTGTTACAATTAAAACAAAAGGTGGTCCAATGAAATATTAGTGTGACCTTTTTTTCGGCCATGCATTGTATGTTTCGTGTCAGTGTCACACTTATTTATTGTCTTTATTTTTGAACAGTTAAAGGCTGCTCATGATGTTAAGGGCTACAATATAATTTATATCAATAAATTTATGACAAAGAAATTATTATAGTTGAGCAATGCATACAGAACAGCTTAGAGTCTGAATAGTAGTCTGATAAGAATAATGGCGTGATATACTTTACACATGCAATCTATTGAGGTGGGCTAATAAAAATCAGTCTCCAAACTTATTTAATATTAACTATATCATTAATATTATCTATATTATTTAATATTAGTGTTTCTAGCATTCAATAAGTATACATTGAATCTGACACTCAGAATGTCAGATTCAGCATTGAGATCAAGTAAAACCAAAACTGCATTGTCTATGTATTTATTTATGTATCTATAGATCAATGTATCCATCCATCCATGGATGCGGCATTATCAAGCTATAAGAGTCACTCTTATAAACACTCAGTATAATAACAATTATGGTACAATTATTGTTTTACCTTTAGCACCGTAAAGTTACTTTGACACTTTTTAATTTTCAGCAGACTAACTTTTCAATTTCACAATGTTTGAAATGACCCCGTTAGAGGGTTGGCTGAATTCTGTGACAGAGTGTATGATGACATGTTCTCATGTTAGATTAAATGATGCTGATCCTCTATGTTTAGTCATGCAAAGAAAAGTGTTTCTTTTGTTTTTGTGTCACTTATTTACTTGTGGCTGTATTAATGCTGTCTAAGTGGTTGGTTTCAGATCAGATTTTAATAAAAAAAGTCACTGTTTTCTGTGGTCAATGTTCAAAATCAGCTGCCATACGCCATATTATTTATTCTACCACAGCCAATATTATTATTTATTCTACCACAGCCAACCTTAGCTCATTCCCAAAGATTTCTTGTATTATGTATGAGGAATTTAAGTTAGAAATTTCCCTTACGAGGGAAATATCAAGGTCCGTGACGTCGGAGTGACGTGGGGCCGCCTTCCCGTGGGCTCACCACCTGCAGGAGGGACCGTAAGGGACTGGGAGAGAGAGCAAATGGGCAAATGTAAAAATTATTTGAAGGTGCAGCTAAGGCATGGCTCTTCAACCAGGGGTCTGTGGCAGTATGTGGTCTGCTAATTAGGGTCCGGTAAAAAAAAATTAAAATAAACATAGGTAAAAACATCAAAGAAAAATATTAATTTGTAAAAATATAATTGTTACGTGATGTTCACGTAAATGTATAATTGTCCAATAAATTAAATTATTGTGATTTTAATTGCTAAATATATATTTGTTATTATGCATAAATCTTTTTGAAATATTTGAATATATATTAAAAAATACAGACAATGATGTACACAACAACATCGTTCTAATTGTCTTAACATAATATAACTAGCGTAATATGATTGGTTTCTATAGCAGTGACTATGTTTGACACATTTTGTATCAGGGGGTCTTTGCCCCATGTCTCTATCACCTAAGGGGTCTTTGACATGAAAATCGTTGAAGGCCCCTGAGCTAAGGCACATGCACAATAGGGATGCAACAACTAATTGAAAAATTAGCTAATAATTGATCATGGAAATCCCTGTCAACGAATGCAGTTATCGATTAGTTGGGCTGCTTAAGTTACTGGTTTCCATACGAGAACACAGCTGCTTGCGAAATGGCGGAGATTACAGGGTGAGCTGGCTGCAGGAAATAGACTTGGGAAGTTTGTGTCCCAAGTCATCCAAGGCATGGGAGCATTATATGAATTTGCAACAATGTAGACTGTAGCCTGCAATTTATGCCTTGTGTGAAGTGGAAGTATCACAGTGATGCACAAGCACATGAAAAGAAAACAAACTAGTGTCAGGGATGAAGGTGAAACATCAGCACGGTGAGCAGAGACTGTAGAATCCTCATCATGTGAAAATGCTATAGTGTAATGGAGCGCTACTGTGTAAACTATTTGTGTTCGAACTTCCGGACAGTTGCACAGGATCTGTTCTATGTTCTGTTTCTACAGAGAGAAACAACTCGGCATGAGTGAACGTGTTCAAAGAAGAAATCCCCCATGCACTCGTAATTATAAGCTTTAAAATGTGGAAATGAAAGATAGTTAATCCTAATATGTGGCTTTTGCATTTTTTAAGTACACCTTTATACATAAATACCTTGAATTAGGGTTTTATACAGTTATAATAAGCAAAACAAACACATCTCATTTGTTGTTTGTCCAAAAACATCTAAAATGTGGGGGTTTTCAATCCGATTATTTAAAAATTATAATTATAATTGTCCGATTAATCAATTATCAAAATAATCGTTGGTTGCAGCCCTAATGCCCACACAAATAAACTCAGATCTAACTTCAAAGTTCTCACCCTTTCTTTTCTCTTGAGGCTTTTTTGAAATATTAGAATCAGGGTCAGCTCTGCTTATATCCCTTCCTTTGACAAATCCAGTGTTGAATAAAAGTGAGCTGCACCTAACCGTTCAGCTTAACCGTGCACCTAACCGAGGCTTAAGATAATCATTACATTTAACCATTTAACTATTGAATTTTTCTAAAGTCCACACAGAGCCAGATTGAACTGGCCTTGAGTACTAAGAATATACACTCCTGGTTGACCACTATATCAAGTATAGCCACGAGCTCTTCATGAATCATCTGTTTTTTTCTTCTGCTTACCCATGGTTTTATATATATATATATATATATATATATATATATATATATATATATATATATATATATATATATATATATATATATATATATATATATATACCACCAGTTTTGATAAACAAATTAGCACTTTCCTTGTGCAAATTCAATTAACCAAGCACCCCTGTTGTACAGCCAGCATTGACATTTCTGAGAATGTAGAAAATTCTTCAGTGTTAATTTCTTCAATATCTGGAGTTTTGCACTCAAGGCCTCTTTCAGGACCCTGACTTAAGAGATAATGCAGAAGAGGGCCGACATTCTTGGAAGGGCTTTTCCTGCTCTGTCCACAGCTCAAGGATTGCTTGATGTTCCATGGCAGCAAATCTTTCCTCTGTCCTGGGTTTCAGAAAAGTGCCACCAAGTGGCAGTCTTGGAAAGAAAATTTATTTTCTCCATTCTGTTTCAGCTTTCTCTTTTGTCTCTCTTTCTTATCCCTTTTGCTGCTCAAACTGCTCAAAAAAATGTAGTAGTAAAAGTCAGAACGTGTGATCCTTACCACTCACTTGTGTCGGGTTAGACCTAAATCCACAAACAGATGCTAGATCAAGCCCCTGATTACACAAGTCATTTTAGATCTGGCCACCTTTTACCTGTGTGAGGCAAGTTAAAGCATGAGCAAATTGTACATGATTATACTTTATAAATAAGCCTGTACAAAAATAAGTATTTTTGTACAGGCTTATTTATAAAGTATAATCATGTACAATTTTTATTAATGTTTGTCTAGAAATATTAACATGCAGAAGTCAGAAAATGTGTTGTGCTTTAATGAAGCATTTGATCAAAACAGGAACAAGTCAACATTTTTTAATTATTCCAGATTTGTCAGATATTTTCAGATGATTTTTATTATTTTTTCCTTTTATTACAGACTGTTACTGCATTCAGAAAAGTGTATGCAGTGTGTGCTAATGAGCCAAAGTCACTGAAGTAAGAAGGTGTGTAAGTCAGAAGGAGGAGCTGGAAACAGACATGGCTGGGTTTCTGGATAATTTTCGCTGGCCAGAGTGCGGGGGTATTGACTTGTCTGAGAGAAGGAACACAATGGCCTCCATCGTAGCTGGCATTCTGGTAAACCTGTTTGTGTATGTGATTTTGTGTGTGGTGTGAAAAGAACAGTGAAACAGACTCTCTTTCTGTCTCTCAGTTTTTTACAGGATGGTGGGTTATAATCGATGCTGCTGTGTGCTACAAGAATACTGATGATCTAAATCATGCATTTTACACATGTGGTGTTTTCTCTACATTGGCCTTTTTCATGTAGGTGTTGCTCTCTCCTAATTATGATAATAATTTACTTGATTTCTAGAGTCACTCTAATAATTGTGCACTGTAAAAAAATCCTGTCAAATTTACGGCAAAAAACTGCCAGCAGTGTTTGCCAGAAAACTATCGTAAAAAATAGTTAAACTGGTACATTACATTGCAAAATATTGTGCTGTAAATTAACGGTAAAATACTGTCAGCTCAAGTTAACTTATTTTATTTGCAGAAACTGATTATACATAAATTGGCCTATGGCCATTTGTTTAAATCCTACTATTTATAATATTGAAATATTATACTCAGAATGTATTTTATTGTAGTCCATGAGAAAAAACTTACAGAATTATGCAAAATCATTAAAAGTATCAATGCAAGTCAAATCTCTTCTAGATAATAGCAGTATACATTCAGGTAGAATTGGAAATTAGTGAAGAGATTCACACTGCATTAATTCTACACACTTACTGTCTTTATATAAAGCAACATAAAGCATAACATCAATATTTCTCTGTCCATCCTTGACTTTAACACAGGCTCGGCTCTCCTACACAGCTGTAACCCACAAAATGCACAACAGGATTTTTTTTTACATTATTTAGCTGTTTTCTGGTAATGGCAGCAGGGTTGCCAGTAATCTACTTTTTGTTTGTTTGTTTGTTTGTTTGTTGTTTTCTTCCATAAATTAAACTTGTATGTATATTACTGGTTTTTCATTTCACACATTTAAACCCTTTAAACCCACAGCAAAATCTTCATTTTTTTTAAAGAGTTCTTATGAATGTCCACACAACAGAGTGTGGAAGTAACACTGAAGCAGTGATGAAGTTAATGAGATAATTAAGTGACTAATTAAGTGAGGATTTAACTTTGAAGGATCTGGTGAGAGAAACACAACTTACAGCCAAGGCCAAAGATGGAATCAACTGAAAATAAAACATTAAATCTCTCGAGATTTCAGCAGAGGTTTAAACAACCCCCAAAACATCATTACCAGCCTCACATATTAAAAACTCTAATTGAGATTTTAGACGTTTAGGTGTACTTTCATTTTAAGTCACCATAATAGAAATCAGTGTTTGCTTTATTGTTGCTCTTGAACCTTGACATTTTAAAATACGGTTTTTGAGAAAATAAACAAAACAATGCATATAAACTCTAATTACCATGACGAAGTCTAGTAAAAAGTCATAAATTAAATAACATAAAAAAAAGCCAAATGAAGAAGTAAATGGATAATTTATTTGTGCTGCAATGCATGTTGGGAATTTTGTGCTATTCTGGCACCCAGCATGCATTGCAGCATGAAAGCGTGTACATAATCACCATTCTTGAGTTTCATGTGCTGATTCTTGATGTCTGTGTGCCTAAATGGTGCTTTAGCTCTAAAGGTTTTGTGCATACAGTTTATACATCCTTAATAGTGGGTCTAGCGATGTCATTCTCCAGAAATGTATTAGAAATCACCCATTAAAAGCAAAGATAAGTTTTTTAAGTGATGATTATATCGCTATCAAAATTATACCAAAACCACCAAATTCAATTCCTCATGATTTTTTAAGTCACAACAAATGTACCTTTCAAACACATTCAAAAAATGGTGAGGTCAAACAAAACATTTTCAAGAATATATAAACCTCTTTTTAGTCTCTAAACAGAGGTTTAGAAATTTGACAGAAATAAAGTCAAACTATAATAAGTGAAGCTGGTAATTCTGTTTTTAGAGTTGTTTAATGATGCTTTTTTCATTCAGTTGATTTCACCCACACCTTTAACTGTATGTAGTTTTGTTTCTTTCCTTCAGTGATTCTGCTTGTTAAACGCAGTGTTCATCAGTGTCTGAATTCACTCATCTGTTTCCATTCCCTCTGTCAAGTGGACTAAACTAGTAAACTAATATAGGGAATAGTTTTACAAAGCAATAATGCAAAAAGTATTAAGTTTACTGGTATTTACATTAACAGTATTTAACTGTTAAACAAACAGTAATTTCGTGTGTTATAATTTTTCATTCTTTCACTGTTAAAACTACAAAAATCTTTTTTACAATGTATTGTTGCTCAGTTAAAGAGAATAGTTTTGGTAAAAGAAATATATTAAAACCTGAAATTAATTACCACAAGTTCTATTTGTTAACAGGAAATAAATGATTAAATCAGTACTGGTACTAAAAGAGGTGGAAATCTAAAATCCATAGAGGAGACAAAAGTTTCTACAGAATACTTATACTCTTCCAGAACATTTCCTATCCAGTGAAGCAAAACTGTAATTATTTTTTTGTCTCTTTTTAAACTGTAATTAATGGAGGACTAAAATATTGGTATTTGCATTTTAATAACTTTTAGATCTTTCCTCTCCGAACGAGACCAGACAGATTCTTTTACTCTAAACTACAAACCTCACATAGTCACGTGTGTCACTGCATTGCACTCTCTGTTCCTCCATTTGTACTTATGCTTGTGAAACCAGATGGTAACATGTTTGAGGAATCACTCCACCACACCACTTCCTTACCCCTGGCTGGAAATATTTATTATATATATATAATATATATCTGTTACTTCGTTAGGGTTCTTTGTAATGATCGATAGTCTATTATTAAAAAAACATCCTAGTGACAGTCTACTAATAATAATACAACTTAGCATATATTAAAGCATGCATATGCTGGGGTTCAAAAGGCTGAGCAATAGTAACAATACGCTTTTTCTGCATTCTTTCATAATTTATTAACATTTTATTTATTTTTATTTTTTTTTACAAATTATATGATAAGCAATTTTGAATGACATTGGTGAAAAAGTAGAATCTTCAAAATAATTACATGAATTTCAGAGTTTCATTTTGCTTAAATAACAGCATGCACTCAACCTGTAGAGACTCCATACGTGCAAAATCTTATGATTAATTTTCAGATTCATCGAATCTGAGTGCTGTCTGAACATATACTTCATAAATACACTTAAAGGCCATTATGTGGCATGTACCATCTGAGCAGACATGTACAGTACAGCAGAAATATTGTTTTTATAATGTTTCTGTTTATTTGTATAAAACCCAAGTGAAAAAAAAAAACTTTGTGTGCTTACTGCTCAAATGGCCACATTAATTGCATATTGGAAATAGTTTTGCTGCATTTATTGTGACTTTATTCTGGTCTTTTTACTACAGTAATATACTTTTGATTTTCTGTGTGTGGCAGGATAAATGCTGTTTCAAATGCTCATGTCCATGGGGATGTGTATGAAGAGGGCTGCCTTGGCCGGATAGGTATGGAGATCAAATGTGTCTACTGTATCATAATGAGTAGCACTGCAGAAATTAAAACTTTTTATAGTTGTTTCATGTGCACAGTATATATAACAATGTGTCTGTTCTAATATCACATGATTTATAGTAACATTTTGAACATATTTTAAACGCATTTAAACGATTATTGTTACAGTATCTCAAAAGTGAGTACACCTCTCACATTTCAGCAAACATTTTATTATACTGTATGCTCTCAAGGGTTTAATACTATAGAAATGAAACTTGGAGATATTTTAAAGTAATCTATGTGCAGCTGGTACAGCAGTACAGATTTACTGTCCTCTGAAAATAACTCAACATACAGCCATTATTGTCTAAAGACCTGCCAACAAAAGTGAATACGTCAAAACTGTTTCCAAAATATGAATATTTTGTGAGCTGCACAGGTTGTTGTTGGGAGCCTCTTCCACTCCAAAATGACGTCACCGAGCTGATGGGTGTTAGACCAGGTGCTCAATAGGGTTCAGGTCTGGATACATACTTGGCCACTCCATGCTACCACCACCATTTGGACACCATCTGAGCCAGACAAGTTTATCTTAGTCTCATCAGACCACAGGACATGGTTCCAGTAATTCATGCTTTTAGACAGGTCTTCAGCAAACTGTTCTTCTTGTGAGCCAACTTCAGAAGAGGCTTCCTTTTGAGACGACAGCCATGCAACCTCTAAAGCAATGCTGGCAGTAGTTATGCACCTGTTTTTTTCAAGTCAGCATCTGCAGCTGACACACAGCATGAGGACTCGACTTTTTGACTGACCCTTGCGAGACAATTCTGAGTGGAACCCGTCTTGAAAAAACTTTGTATGACCCTGGCCACTGTACTGTAACTCAGTTCCAGAGTGTTACTGATTGTCTTATAGCTTTGGCATCTTTGTGAAGAGGAACAATTCTAATTCTCAAATCTTCTGAGAGTTTCTTTGTCATGAGGTGCCATGTTGAACATCCAGTGGTCAGTATTAGAGAATTGTACTCAAAGCACCACATTTTAACTGCTCTATTACAAGATACACACATTTGTATGGTCCTCTCAAGCAGACAAAAACATGAACATGATGAATAGGACATGTGGCTTTGCATGGTTACATGAAGTACAGCTGTTATCACTTAGGGTGTACTCACTTTTTTTTGCCAGCTATTTGACAATAATGGCTGTACTGTATGTTAATTTATTTTTAAAGAACAGTAAATCTGTACTGCTATACAAACTGCACATTGACTAGTCTAAAATATTTAAAAGATTCATTTCTATAGTATAGTAAAAATATATATTTTCTAATAGTAAAAATTAGCTTTAATGCTGAAAGTAGATCAAAGTATTTAGTTACTAAGGAAATGAAACTGCATTTAGTAGCACATCAGTGTTCACTCACTCTGATAAGCCATTAACGGATACTGTTTTTCTGATACCTTGACCTACTTTGATATTGTTAGGAAATGAGTCATGACTGAATATATAACATTAGGATGACAGCTACACAGAAAATCATCATTTATCTGTAATTAAACTGCAGAGTCTTAAAAAAAATTTCCGAAACAGTTGCTACATATCAGCTTTGTCTCAGTGGCTATTAGTCAAGCTATAATCAAGTCAGATAGTGAAAAGGAATACTGATATTTGTACAAGCATTATGTATATGGACAAAAAATTACATTTATTTGTACAAATGACAAGAGAGAGTTTGTCATTTTTGAGTTTGTCACTAAGAGATAATATATCTTAGGAAAATGCACATAAAAAGAAAAAAAATGTGAAAAAGTGCAGGAAAATGGCAGATAGCCCTTGATAATGGTGCATATGAGGGCCTTTGGGTAAAATGTATTCAATTGGGGTTTAGTATCAGTTCGTAGCGTATAAGTATGAATGAGAAACACAGGCATGGGTCTCTATTAGCTCATTAGTAGTATAATTGAGTAATAGGTATGCAGAAGACTATTGAATAGATGAACTATATGCCTGAGAGTATAATTTCATTTCAATACTAAAGACATACAACAAAATATTTTTAACTTTATTTTTTTCAATGTTTGGTTGATTTTTACTTGTTTATACACATATAATCAGGCACTACAGGCATAACATTATGACCTCTTACAAGTCCAATAACAGGTCATTTACCACTTTACTAGCATTGTATTAGTGCTATGATGAGGCCTAAATCCTGACTGATACATTTTAAAAGTGTTATTTCGAAGTAGGTGTGAGAATAACTGCTGTGCTACAACCTTTTCTAAAATCTTGGTGATAATAGGGAGGTTTGATATTGGCCTGTAGTTGGACAGCCGACATAGGTCAAGGTCAGGTTTCTTATTTAGATGGTTGATAACTGCCAGTTTAAAGGATTTATGTTGACAACCAGTGCTGATGGAAGAGTGTATCCATTTTAGAACAGGTTTAATTACTTCTGGAATTACTTTTTGATCCCTTGCTTACAAGTTTCTTCAAACAGATAACTGTTTGAAGAAACTTGTATCAAGGGATCGAGAATACAAGTTGGTGATTTTGACGAGGAAATAAATGTAATTAAGTTATTTTTTTTGGAATAGGAGTAACACTTTGAAGTTGTTTGTCTGTTATAATTATAGGGCTGTCTACAGAGTTATTTATAAAATAGTGTGGATTTGTTTAAATCATCTGGATTTTATGCCTGATGTTTTCAACTTTCACACACAAACACACACACACACACACACACACAAGCACACACACACACACACACACACAATATAAAATGGGGGTAGGTACAAAACTACAAATTGTGGATGAGTGGTAAATCGTGGATGGTTTCTCATTTCTAAAGGTTCGAATTATGGACGCCACTGTATATCGACTCAAGTTGGGCTGGACTCTCAGTCCAGCCTCTCTTACGGTCAAATCATGGTTGATTACATGATCAAAAAGTGTTGCCCTAATCTCATCAGAGATGGCTCTCCTTCCTTCTCTTATTTGCCCTCGTCCTCTTCTTCCTCTTCCCCTTCCTCCTTCTCCTCCTCCTCCTCCTCCTCCTCCTCCTCCTCTTGCTCTCTGTTTATTGTTAGCATCCATTGTTCAAAACAGGTAATCTGATCTTTGACCTATTTATAGGCCTCTCTATATTACTGTAAAGTAAAGAAGTTATTAGTTAGTGATCAATTAAGCAATTAGTGTTTGCAGATGTGTCTGTGTGACCTGGTGACTAAGTGTAGCATTTTGATTGGTTGTGTTTGGAAAAGGAAAGCAAGTCACTTCCTGATAGATCTTTGTGTTTTAGGTAGAGAATTGTGTGTAGTGTTTTGAAAAAAACTACACACAAGAGTCTAAGCCTGAGAAATAGCTTATGGTTTTGAAGATTTGTCATGTAGTTTTGCACTTTGAGTGTGATGTTTCAAAACTGGTGTGACATGAAAAGATTTCGTGTGTAAGCAATTGGTAAAAACTGTAACACACACACACACACAATGACAAAAACACACAAGCACACACAATCGCAAACGTATACACAGACTTGTTGATACTTGATAAAATCTGTGTATATGTACATTGTGTAAAATACTGCATGAATATCGGCTGGTTCTCGAGTTGTCCAGTTTTACTATATGCCAGTTCCTGTCTTGTTCCAAGCATATTTGGGTGCATAAGGATTTTTTTTCAGAAAGACTTACAACGTGAGTGGGGTTTACATTTTTTTTTTAAACAATAAATCTCCTTATCACTGACTTTTAGCTACGTCAGCATTCTCATACAATCTTTGCTCATTGTCGGAGCAAAATTCCTTTCTACGCTGTCTTTAACTTCGTTCAGAATAGTTCTGATGTGCTGCTAATCTTGCCAATCTCAGATGGTAGCTTTTGCAAAACAATGACTTTTTTCAAAGGATGGAGTGTGTTGGGTACCGTACAGTTTCAGACCTTTAGCCAGTGTATATTTCAACAGTGTTTTTCACGAATCTGTAGGCATGTGCAGGTAGTACTTGTCAGGATCCAAAAAGCTGCTGCCGTTGACTCAGGTGTCTTTTAGATCTTGGTCGATAATTTTCTCCAGCAGTCCTTCAATCACAGCACGGATGATGGCTAGTACCTTGCTGGATATGCACCCATCAGTTTCATCGTTTGAAGACAGATAGGAAAGATTTATTTTTCTAAGTGTGTTTTCACCGGTGTTTTCCATCATTAGAGCCAGAACCGGCTCCATCAATATCCACGTTCATGATCTAGTTGTAAAAATAAGGTCTGAATTGATGAGCCATACATGGAAACAGTATCATTTATAAATTGTTAGGGGGTAGTCTTGGGAGAAGGTGTGGATTCGTGAAATTGTACATGTATCATCAAAAGAGATCGTCTAGTCTTAGTTCAGCCATTTCTTTATTTTTCACTTTTTGAATAATTTGTTGATAAAGTGTGGTGCATGTGTGTTTTGTTTTTAACAAGTGGGGTTGGATTCTGGCACAAATGACACTAATAGAACCTCTATAGATGCAAGATCAACTTTTTACATACAGCAATAAACACCCCTTTGTTTTACACATGACAACTTTAAGTTACAACAATCTAAACTAAGTGAGTCAAGAGAATTCTTGAGTACTCTACATCTAACATTTTTAATGAATTTTATTGCACCCCACCCCAACATGATGTTTTGACCTTACACCATGAGCTTTGACCTAGACCTGTCAGATTTTATGGTTATGGGTTATACCAGCTATATTCTCTCTCTTGTTTTCACACAGCTTCAATGAATGTGACAGTGTCCCCCTGTGTCTTTTATGTGTTCCTCTCACCTATTTAACTGCAGCTGGTTTAAAAACAGTTTGCTTCCATTCTGAATTTGACATGAATGAATAAAGGTCATCCTCTCCTTGAACTGCCACCTTAACGTGGTGGAGGGGTTTGAGTACTCGAATGACCCTAGGAGCTATGTTGTCCGGGGCTATATGCCCCTGGTAGGGTCTCCCAAGGCAAACAGGTCCTGGGCGACGGGTCAGACTAAGAGCGGTTCAAAACCCCTTATGAGAGATACTACATCAGGGACCGTGACGTCGCCCGGTATGGCGCAGCCGGGGCCCCACCCTGGAGCCAGGCCCGGGGTTGGGGCTCGTATGCGAGCGCCTGGTGGCCGGGCCTTCCCCCACAGGGTCCGGCCAGGCTCAGCCCGAAGGAGCGACGTGGGGCCGCCTTCCAGTGGGCTCACCACCTGCAGGAGGGACCGTAAGGGGCCGGTGCTAAGAGGATCGGGCAGCAGTCGAAGGTGGAGGCCTCGACAACCCGATCCCTGGACACGGAAGCTAGCTCTAGGGACGTGGAATGTCACCTCGCTGGCGGGGAAGGAGCCTGAGATTGTGCGTGAGGTTGAGAGGTTCCGACTAGAGATAGTCGGGATCACCTCTACGCACGGCCTGGGCTCTGGAACCACACTCCTCGAGAGAGGATGGACTCTTTACAACTCTGGAGCTGCCCATGGTGAAAGGCGTCGGGCTGGTGTGGGTTTGCTTATAGCCCCCCAGCTCAGCCGCCATGTGTTGGAGTTTACCCCGGTGAACGAGAGGGTCGTTTCCCTGCGCCTACGGGTCGGGGATAGGTCTCTCACTGTCGTGTGTGCCTACGGGCCAAACGGCAGTATAGAGTACCTGGCCTTCTTGGGGTCTCTGGGAGGGGTGCTGGACAGTGCTCCGACTGGGGACTCCGTCGTTCTACTAGGAGACTTCAATGCACACGTGGGCAGCGACAGTGACACCTGGAGGGGCATGATTGGGAGGAACGGCCCCCCTGATCTGAACCCGAGCGGTGTTCAGTTATTGGACTTCTGTGCTAGTTACAGTTTGTCCATAACGAACACCATGTTCAAGCATAAGGGTGTCCATCAGTACACGTGGCACCAGGACACCCTAGGCCGCAGGTCGATGATCGACTTTGTGGTCGTTTCATCTGACCTGCGGCCGTATGTCTTGGACACTCGGGTAAAGAGAGGGGCGGAGCTGTCAACTGATCACCACCTGGTGGTGAGTTGGATCCGATGGCGGGGGAGGAAGCTGGACAGACTCGGCAGACCCAAGCGTACTGTGAGGGTCTGCTGGGAACGTTTGGCCGAGCCTCCTGTCAGAGAGATCTTCAACTCCCACCTCCGGCGGAGCTTTGACCAGATCCCGAGGGAGGCCGGAGATATTGAGTCCGAGTGGACCATGTTCTCCACCTCCATTGTCGAAGCGGCCGCTGCTGTGGCAGTAAGGTCTCCGGTGCCTGTCGAGGCGGCAATCCCCGAACCCGGTGGTGGAAACCGGAAGTAAGGGATGCCGTCAAGCTGAAGAAGGAGTCCTACCTGGCCTGGTTGGCTTGTGGGACTCCTGAGGCAGCTGACGGGTACCGGCAGGCCAAGCGAACTGCAGCCCGGGTGGTTATCGAGGCAAAAACTCGGGCCTGGGAGGAGTTCGGTGAGGCCATGGAGAAGGACTATCGGCTGGCCTCGAAGAGATTCTGGCAAACCGTCCGGCGCCTCAGGAGGGGAAAGCAGTGCCCCACCAATGCTGTTTACAGTAGAGGTGGGGAGCTGTTGACCTCAACTGGGGATGTCGTTGGACGGTGGAAGGAATACTTCGAGGATCTCCTCAATCCCGCCGTCACATCTTCCATTGAGGAAGCAGAGGCTGAGGGCTCAGAGGCGGACTCGTCCATCACCCAAGCTGAAGTCACCGAGGTAGTAAAGAAACTCCTCGGTGGCAGGGCACCGGGGGTGGATGAGATCCGCCCTGAGTACCTCAAGTCTCTGGATGTTGTGGGGCTGTCTTGGCTGACACGCCTCTGCAGCATCGCGTGGCGGTCGGGGACAGTGCCTCTGGAATGGCAGACCGGGGTGGTGGTCCCTCTTTTTAAGAAGGGGGACCGGAGGGTGTGTTCCAACTATAGGGGGATCACACTTCTCAGCCTACCTGGGAAAGTCTATGCCAGGGTACTGGAGAGGAGAATACGGCCGATAGTAGAACCTCGGATTCAGGAGGAACAATGTGGTTTTCGTCCAGGCCGTGGAACACTGGACCAGCTCTATACCCTCTACAGGGTGCTGGAGGGTTCATGGGAGTTTGCCCAACCAGTCCACATGTGCTTTGTGGATTTGGAAAAGGCATTCGACTGTGTCCCTCGCGGCGGCCTGTGGAGGGTGCTCCGGGAGTATGGGGTCGGGGGCCCTTTACTAAGGGCTGTCCGGTCCCTGTATGACCGAAGCAGGAGCTTGGTTCGCATTGCCGGCAGTAAGTCAGACTTGTTCCCGGTGCATGTTGGACTCCGGCAGGGCTGCCCTTTGTCACCGGTTCTGTTCATAATTTTTATGGACAGAATTTCTAGGCACGGCCAGGGGTCGGAGGGTGTCCGGTTTGGTGACGACACGATTTCGTCTTTGCTCTTTGCAGATGATGTTGTCGTGTTGGCTTCATCAGACCAGGACCTTCAGCATGCACTGGGACGGTTTGCAGCCGAGTGTGAAGCGGCTGGGATGAGAATCAGCACCTCCAAATCCGAGGCCATGGTCCTCAGTCGGAAAAGGGTGGCTTGCCCACTTCAGGTTGGTGGGGAGTTCCTGCCGCAAGTGGAGGAGTTTAAGTATCTTGGGGTTTTGTTCACGAGTGAGGGAAGGGTGGAACGGGAGATTGACAGACGGATCGGTGCAGCTTCTGCAGTAATGCGGTCGATGTACCGGTCTGTCGTGGTGAAGAAGGAGCTGAGCCGCAAGGCGAAACTTTCGATTTACCGGTCAATCTACGTTCCTACTCTCACCTATGGTCATGAGCTCTGGGTCATGACCGAAAGGACAAGATCCCGGATACAGGCGGCCGAAATGTGCTTCCTCCGCAGGGTGGCTGGGCGATCCCTTAGAGATAGGGTGAGAAGCTTAGTCACTCGGGAGGAGCTCGGAGTAGATCCGCTGCTCCTCCACATCGAGAGGGGTCAGCTGAGGTGGCTCGGGCATCTGTTCCGGATGCCTCCTGGACGCCTTCCTGGGAAGGTGTTCCGGGCGCGTCCCACTGGGAGGAGACCCCGGGGAAGACCTAGGACACGCTGGAGAGACTATGTCTCCCGGCTGGCCTGGGAACGCCTTGGTGTCCCTCCGGAAGAGCTGGAAGAAGTGTCTAGGGAGAGGGAAGTCTGGGCATCTTTGCTTAGACTGCTGCCCCCGCGACCCGGCATCGGATAAGCGGGAGAAGATGGATGGATGGATGGATGGATGGAATAAAGGTCATTGTTTATGTTCCTAAAGTGCTCAAAGTCCTCAAAGTAGACTGTTCATATCTCCATGTCTTAGGTTCTCGTATTTGGCTCTTCATTGGCTTCCTAATCATGTTTGCCTCTCTCATTGCATCGATCTGGGTCTTGTTTGGAGCTTATGTTGCCCGGGGTGAGTTTCCTCATTGGTTCCAAAAACTACGTTAGCTTATTATATATCTTTGTTCTGTTTGACACAAAGTTTGTCTATTTAGGAATAATAACAATAATAATAATAATAATAGGTATGATGTCCACTCACTTGTTAACTACTGTTTTATTTTTTTTCAATAATAAATACGTCTCATACTAAATTTATAACTGAGTATTTGGAGTTTATCTGAAATTTTCTTATGAAACTTTAAATACATTTTGTTCCCATGTTTCCCATCTTTGGCAGGGCATCCTGTGTATCCTGGATTGTCTGTGTTCTTCCAGAACTTGTTAATATTTTTTAGGTAGGTGTACATGCGAATGATTTTTCACTCTTAACGTTCAACATTTCGAACATGGAAGAGGCAGCACTATATAGCCATGCTAAAGGTGCAAAGCACCAGTTTGCTGCTGCAGCTGTGTGCCCGACATCTCCAAACCAGATCCCTGGCTTTTTCACCCATGTGACACCTGCTCTCAGCTGTAATGTTTCCTTTTTATCCAATATAAAAAAGAGACAATTTTAAGTGGCATATCCAGAAATGAAGCCCTAACTGCAGAGGCACTGTGGGTGCTAAAGGTGGCTAATATTACAATATTGTTTGTGAAGTCACAAACCAGTTTTTCCCAGACAGCAAGATTGCATTACCTGCTTATATTTATGTATTTTTGGACTGGCTCCTTTTTTGCAGCCGTATTAAAGCAAAGAGTCTATGTTACAAATAACATAGACTCTTTGCTTAAATACGGCTGCAAAATTTTACAAATAACATAGACTCTTTGCTTTAATACAGCTGCAAAATGGAGCCAGTCCAAAATTACATAAATATCTAAACAGTTAGCCATGCATGTCAGGTTATGGGATGTATCCGATGTGAAGACCAAATACATCGGCTCAGAGATTATGGGCCATTCATCAGCTCAAGACATCACTTAGAAAATGAATAATTTGCTTTCAGAGATCAGAATCAAGAATCTTGTCCAAACGTGAATTGGAAAGCATTCTAAATACTCCAGAAGCAAGTGCAGAATGATGCAGGAAAGTCTCTTATTAACATTGGTTAGTGTGGGTTGACCATAGTACACAATGCAGCATGGAGGTGTAGCAGGTATTATTGCTGCCCCACAGCTCTACATTTAATTCTGAGCTCACATTTCTTTTTTGTCTGACATTACAAATGTTTTCCCATTTCTGAAGGTGTTTTGGCATTGATAAATGAGGTGTGAATGACCCGGGAAAGGTTTTGCCACTCTGACCAAAATGATGTTTGTTACTGCAGAGTCTCCTTTAACACATTAATCAGTGTAAAGGGACCACCTTAAAACCACTGCTGAGCCATACACTGCGTTTTTATTCTGCATTTCCTGAACTCTTTATTAAACAGTTTCCATCTCTGTAGGTGTAGAGAGGCACACAGCTGGTTATTTTCCTCAACACTGTATATGTCCGCTCACCTCTAGCCAGCATTCCTTGTTTTTCCTTTTTCCTCCTATCACCACCCCCTCATTGGGGGACTGCTGAGCCTTTATTCATTTTTGTAGGCATGTTGTACTTTGCATTTAAAGGTTATTATGCATGAATGGTGGAAGTAGGACGTAACAGACAGGAAAGTAGATGAGATAAAACAACTGACAAGACATTTATTTTTATAAAAGTGTATTTTAATTATAAGATGTGATAAATTTAAATGTGCTAATGAACCTCTGTATCTCCATTCTACAGTTCTATTATCTACAAGTTTGGACGAACTGAAGATTTATGGGGTTAAGCTGTGCCAACCATTTGAACTAAACACTGAACTCTCTCTTTGTACTCTTATTCCTTTTGGGACCTCAGTTATATTTCAGTAAAAACTGGGCTTCAGACTGAATTTTCTTAATTCTGCACAGAACCATAATGCCTTTTCAGGTTTGCCTGGCCTTCTATTACTTATGTGCATCATTTAAAACTGTTTAGTATGTCCTTTAAATCAGTTTGTCATTTAAATCAGTTTAAATCAATAAGTTGGAAAGTTAGGGCTAGAACCAAATCCTGGAACATTTGTGTTTTTGTCTTTTATTTAGTATTTTATTTGTTTATATCAGTGTACTACCAGGTACGTACTGCAAAAAGATATCTTAGTACATGAAAATATTTTGAATATGGGCAAATTTATGTAATATTTATATTATATGCCATAATTACATATTATACCCTTTTTAACCTGTGTACTGTTTCAATCATGTAAGAGACCTCTCAGACATTCCACACCATTGAATATGACTAACTGTTAGATTTTTATCATGCCCAAACAAAACTTAATTCTTGGAGAGGTTTTCCATACGACCTGTTATGCCCGTGTTGCCTTTCTGATATCAGGGAAGAAGAAATACACAGCACACAGAATGCATGTTCTTCTTCTTCTTCTGTTTATTGCAGGTAGCAGAATGTATATATACACATACAGAGAAAAGGCTGTCCTAAACTTGTTTCCTGTTTAGACAAGAGGATATACTACCCGGAGATGTGTGAGCCCAGATAAGACTCCCTGTTTACTTTACAGACTAACATCGTAAATATTCTATAGACACTGAACAGACAAAGGAATGTGTGTGAAACAGTGTGAAAACCATCTTAACACTAACAATGGCCACTTTAAATCATTTATGATTTAGCATCACACACCAAAACATAGGATGTTCATCCTGGAAACAGAATCAGTGTCAAACTGCAAATGAAAAGATAAAGACAAACAAAAACATACAGATTCCATTTCATTCTGTCCCTACATGCATATAATCCTTCATCATCACCACTCCAATTGAGGCCTTTATGGCCTGTCTTACCATCGTCATCAAACATGGCAACATACAAAGTACAATTTCAACAATCAATACAAGAATCATTCCTAAAACCAAATAGTGTTCAACACTCGTAAACAAATTTTTAATCTTTTCCAAAAAACTTTGTTCAGCAGTTGTTTTACGTTTTCCAAGGCATCATGAGACATTTGTTTCTCAGTGCTTGTTCAGTATGTCTATTAGTAGTATCATAAGGTATACAGGTACAGTCTACTCTCTGAATAATGTGTTCAAGAGAATAAGAAAAATTCTGAGTCTAGTTACAACTATGCACATATAGTTATAGAATTTAGACCTAGAGCAGGTATCAGGGTAAGCTAAACTGAACAGTCAAGTGAGTCAGATCTTCACCCCGGAGGTGGCCCCCTTTCTACTATAAAGAAAGGATCTTTCCGTGGGCTCTCAACTGTTTCAGCCCTGAACACTCACTTAGGTAGGCTTCTTAGGCCAACAGACCAATTAGTGCATAGAATAAGTGGGTGCTGTTTTGATCCTGCTTGCGTGTATCCACTGTGGCTGATAATCAGTCAGAACTCCAGTTCTGGTTACAGCTAGAACAGTCGCTGGACCCAGATACTTCGGCTCAACGACCTTGGTAGGCTTCGGACTTCTTATCAGGACCTGCTGATTAGGCACAAAAGGGTGTGTTGGCTTATCTGTGGGCATAGGAAGAGTTAGTAAAACATCAGCACTGATAGAATTCAATTTCTCAACCAGGGCAGAAACATAGTCGTCCACCATCACTTCCAGGTTACCTAAGGACCCATGGGGTCAAGAAAGGTTAGAACATAAAACTTTTAAAGGGTTAGTTTTTTTGAAGATGGGGTCATTTTCATTTCTGTGAGTACTACCAGGAGAACAAAAGTCCAATTTCGGCCTGTTTCAATGCAGGCTTTAGTAACACGTTCCTTAATGGTTCTGTTTGTTCTCTCTACCACTCCAGCTGACTGTGGGTGATAGGGAATATTAAAATAACAATCAATTGCTAAGCTTTTAGCCAAAAGTTGTGTTACCTTCGAAGCAAAAGGTGTGCAGTTATCACTTTCAATCACACTAGGAATACCAATCCTAGAAATGATCTCTTTTGTTATTATTTGTCAACAGTTTTAGCATTCTCTGTTGCACATGCAAATGCTTCTGGCCACTTACTGAATCTGTCAACTATAACCAACAGATATCTCAAATTTCCTACAGGTGGCATATGTGTAACTATGGCCACTTTGGCAGGGAGTTGAAGAGCTTTTAAAAAGTCGCCTATGAGATTAAAATGTGCTATGGGCTTTCCATCAGCTGTTTTAAAGTCTCTTTGCCTCCATGTTTCAGCAAAATCATGCACAACACCATAAGCATACTTAGAATCAGTGTATAAAGTCACTAGTTTACCTTCAGACAACTGACATGCTCTTGTAAGTGCCACCAACTCTGCAGCTTGTGCTGACTTGTATGGTAATGATTTAGCTTCAACTATTACATCAGGTAATCTTACAACCTCATATCCACATAAATACACATCATCAGAAGGTTTTGAACACGAACATCTACATATAGATAATCCCCCTCTTCCAGGGCCGTATCTAAAAGATCGGGCCTACAAGAGGTCTCTTGTTCAATGTGTTCAAGGCAATCATGTGCGTCGTCAAAACCATCTAAGTCAATATCGTCTAGCAGATCATGCAGAGCTACTACAGCTGAATGAGGCTGAGAAGAAGCTTAACAGTTAAGTTTTCCGTTGCCAAGACGGTGGTTTCATAACCAGATCTACATTGTGCTGTCATATGTTTTGTAAAATAGCTGTTAACTGATGTGAGGTGTACAGTATCAAAGGATGTGACAGCACCCGTTTTCTCAGCATCCCGGACCATCAGAGCCGCAGCAGCCACTGCACGCCAGCATGAAGGCAACCCTTGTGTTATGTTGTCTCAAGATTTGGAAAGATACGCAACAGGGCGATATCTGTCACCGTGTTCCTGGGCTAGGATCCCCGCAGCCGTACCACCACGTTCGTGCACATAGAGGTGAAAAGGTTTAGCATAATTCGGCTGACGAGTCAACAAAACCCTAAGGAAGACGTGTCCAGGTGAATTGACATCCCCTATAGGTAAATGTGAAAAGCGTCTGCGTCTCTGGGGCCAAAGGGACACTGAAAAAAGCAGAACAAAGATCAATCACAGTAAAAAATCTGTGAGTTGCTGGTATAGAGTTAACAATGGTAGCTACATCAGGCACCAAATGAGCTAACGGAATAACTAATTTATTAATCTCACGTAAATCTTGTGTTAACCTCCAGCATTTCTTATCTCCCTACAAGACTGGATTAATCTGTGTGTTTTATGGTGAATGTGTCTCGATCAAAATACCTTGTGACAATAAATTGTCAATAACTGGAGCAATGCCAACATTCTTCTCTTTTGACAATGGATATTGTTTAACAAAAATCGGATGGTGTGTTTTCATGAGTGCATGATACGGTTTTACCTGGATTAAACCTGCCTCATCTTTGAGAGAGGCCCATAATTTAGGGTTAACTTCACCTAAATTTGGTTTCTTTAGGCAGGACCTCTGTGGCTCGGTTGAGAGCATGAGGACAGAAGAAAAAGACAGTGAAACATTGGTTTCAAAAAACAGAATTTCCATTCCCATTTTATGCATCATATCTCTTCCTAAAAGGTTTAAAGGCGAGTTTGGATTTATTGTAAAGCTATGATAAAAATTTTTACCAGTCGGTGTCACCACAGGCAAAAGGTGAGTTACAGGACTATCTATTCCCTAAAAGATGAACTTCCCCTTTTTCCAAGGACCTCCTCCTTGTGTTTTGTTCTGAGGCTGGAATGCACCACTTCCTTTTGCAGTGAAGAGCATAACGGGTTAACAAAACCTGGAGCATAGCAGAAACCTCTAGCATCTTTTAAATCTCTAGGAAAAAAAATCTAGATGTGACACAAATTTCACTCCAAAATGCCAAATGATCTAAATAAGGATTAGTCCAATAACCGGCACAACTCCTATACATAAAATCTTTGTGATTTTCTTACAGCAATAAGTGAGAAATGTCATGACCCATCTTCTTTACACAGAACAAAGAAGAGACACACAACACTTAACACACAGACGATACACATAACACATAACACTTAGACAATACAGCTGCGCAGGCACCAGGGGGAGCGCAGTCTTCAAACAAAAAAAGGTAATCCAGTCTCTCCAATTGGATCACAATTTTTGTAAGTTAGGAGAAAAAAATAGACTATAAAGCCAAAACAAGAAGTCTTCTGAAAAAATTTTTTAAAGCCTTTTCAAAATGTCCGTTTTTCTTTAGTCCCAATTCTCTTTTCTCTCACTTTTTTAATTTATCTATTTTTTTCGGGCATATAAATTATCGTGGATTCTTTTGGATACTTCAGACAATATCGCCTATATTAGACAGACCGTAAAAAACGTCTTCTAATCTTGCATCTTACATCTAAGGTGAGGAAAACAATGTCGCGACAAAATCATCCCACCAAAGGAAATTATCATTAATTAAACAATTAATGCATAACCAAGACACGAACACATATGCAGCCCTATTGGCTGGCATCCGGGACAATCCCCGCAAACAAGGAAGTATCTTAAAACTTACCTTGATGCGTGATTTCCCTTTTTGGATATTGCCGAAAGTATCTCGCTTCTGACACCAAAACTGTTAGATTTTTATCATGCCCAAACGAAACTTAATTCTTGGAGAGGTTTTCCATACGACCTGTTATGCCCGTGTTGCCTTTCTGATATCAGGGAAGAAGAAATACACAGCACACAGAATGCATGTTGTTCTTCTTCTTCTGTTCATTGCAGGTAGCAGAACGTATATATACACATACAGAGAAAAGGCTGTCCTAAACTTGTTTCCTGTTTAGATAAGAGGATATACTAGCCGGAGATGTGTATGCCCAGATAAGACTCCCTGTTTACTTTACAGACTAACATCGTAAATATTCTATAGACACTGAACAGACAAAGGGATGTGTGTGAGAGTGTGAAATCTTAACACTAACACTAAGTCATCGCTAATCATATACAATGTGTGTAAATGAAACTTAATTGTTGCTAAACAGGCTGTGGAATTTGTTAAATAAAAAGTTATTTGTGTCGGACTGCGTGACATCATGCAAACATGGGATATTACTGTATAACTTCAGTCTGTCATGTGTTACTTTTTATCATTGTGCAAAATATAACTATTCACTCTCCTTTAATACTTTTATTTATTTTAATCTTAATTGTTTTACTCTGTTCGCAGATTTCTTTTTCTCTAGAATTAAATACTTATAATGAGAAAAATTACACATCAGTAGACCAGACTATAAAACAGGCATCACCAACCTTTTTGAAACCTTTCTGTTTTAGTAACTCGGCCTTCCGCTTTGTCCACGCTCTGAATCACGTGTGTAATCTGTCCAATAGACTTTTCATTGGACAGATTACACACGTGATTCAAAGCGTGGACAACCGGCGGGGTGACATAACGACCAGAAAGCTATAAAAGCACATGGAGTGAAGCCGGCGCTAGCTTCTGTTTGTTCATAAAGTGCTCAGTGTGTATTGTCTGTCCATATTGTTTGTCTAAAAATATATAAAAAAAAATAATTAATAAAATAAAGGCAAGCGAAACGGGAAGCGAATGCTGGATGCCTCTCTAGTGCTGACTGGCCTATTCGAGGACTCCATAAACACAGTAAACAAGGAAATAGGTGCGCCATTTCAGCGGTTCCTTCAACGACACTCTCATGGGGTCGCTCGGTGGGCACAGCCCCAGATACAGCTATTAAAGCTGCAACAGGGCATAGCCCCACTCTAGTCATACCAGAGGTCAGTCTCGAGAGTCTAATACCCTTAAGAGCCTATCTGGCAGCCTGGTAAGCTCTGCCAGACGTGTTTTAGTGGGTCCTGCATACTGTAGACAGAGGCTTCACGACTGTGGTTTGACGTGGTGTGTCTCACCTTGGTGGGACCCAAGCAGGTTCTGGTCATGGAACAAGAGGTAAACACTCTCCTGAGTAAGGAGGCCATTGAGGTGGTCCCTCCATCAGACACAGAGTCCAGGTTCTACAGCCGGTACTTAGTTCCTAAAAAGGAATTAGGGTTGCGTCCTCGAGCAGGTCGTGACTCAAATCAGATCTGAGGACTGGTTTGTCACGATAGATCTAAAGGATGCATATTTTCATGTATCCATCCTTCCTTCTCACAGGAAGTTCCAAAGGTTCGCTTTCAGGGCTGAAGCTTATCAATATCGGGTCCTACCGTTTGGTCTTGCTTTCTCACCCCGCACCATCACAGAGTGTGTGGATGCAGCTCTGGTTCCCTATCTATCTATCTATCTATCTATCTATCTATCTATCTATCTATCTATCTATCTATCTATCTATCTATCTATCTATCTATCTATCTGTCTGTCTGTCTGTCTGTCTGTCTGTCTGTCTGTCTGTCTGTCTTTATTATTTTCTCTCTGTTTAAATTTCTCTCAGTCTATCAGTCCATCTATCTCACTAATTATACTTCTATCCATCTTTTAAATTGTGTTGTAAACAGAGAAAACAATCCAAAACATTTCTTTCCAAAAATCCTTTGCATAATCACATTCCAAAAAAAGTGATATTGTTTTTTAGAATTACGAAAAAAAAATCCTTAATCAATTATTCCTTAAACTAATCCCACAAAAACCCTTTTCTTACAATCTCTTACAATCAAAACAATTAAAACTGATGGTCATAACATCGTATTGTTGAAGTATAAAGCACAATTTCGCGTCTATGTGTTGAGAAGAGATGACGATATCATTAAAAGAGAATCGGATCCTCAAGGATATTTAGGAGTTTTTTTAGTTATGGTGTCTTTACTATAGTAATGGTTGATAAGGCTCATGGTAGGTACTGTAGTATTTACTGCTAGATTTGACACAACAAACAGATGAAAAAACAGTATTTCTCTGAATAGAAATGGCAACCTTTAGATGCAATGGCCGTAGCACAATTCTGCAGTCTCGTTAATTAACCGAGATAATATTTTGACAATATTTTGACTGGAAGGAACCACTGATGATGGTTAATAATAGCATGTAGCTTACATAATAAAAAGCAATAAAAACAGAATAAAATCTCCTAATCAAATGTTGAGTAATAGCGCTTGAAGATTAAAATCTGAATAATAAAAGACCGATAACAGCGTCTGTGGTGCCCAGTGGCAGAAAGAAAAAAGGTGGCGAAGGCAGGAAAGATACTTCATATTAAAATACATTAGATGGAAAGTTGTGCTGAGTGACACGAATAAAAGAGGAAAATTCATGTCCATGGACACGAATCAATAGATTTAATTTTGTGACTAAATCACAAAATGCCGTGTGACTGGGTTGTAGGAGGACATAGTCATTATGATACATTTCTCATTTAATTGTAGTGACATTGTACAATTTTTTAATTTTAGCTTCAACAAGCACCTTAGTCCTTTTTGTGTTACATAGATTTGTGTGGACTGTAATAATGTTTATGTGATTTATCTTAATAAAATCAGTCTGTTTTAAACTGTTTTGATGGCAGATTTAGACATAGGTGACATGGGGAGACACCCAGGCCGGCATCTTGCTGGGGGGTGGCATCTTGCAAAAAAACTAAAATCTATCGGGGGTTTTTTTGTTGTTGTTGTTGTTGTTTCTTTTTGTTTTTATGTCATGTTGAATTAACCTTTTTGGGACTCAGAGTGTGCTTTCAACGCCTGGAGAAGTTCCCTCACTCATACACTCAGAAAGGAGCGGCAGGGGTTGGGTAATGTCACGTCAGTGAGGTGAGCTGTATCCAAATGAATATTATGGATGACAAAAAAATCAAAATCATCAGGAGCCCAATTCAGAAAAAGGTATGTTTGGAAACGTGCAAAAAATTTTGTATGCAGATCTAATACTCATCTCCTTCACTCTATCACTAATTTATTTAATGAAATAGGCTAAAAACTGTATATTACTTACTGTAATTTCCGGACTATAAAGTGCACCCATATATAAGCCGCACCCACTGAATTTGACAAATATTTTTATTTTTAACATAAATAAGCCGCACCTGTCAATAAGCCTGTCTATAAGTCTATAATACACTGAAACTGTACTTTACACAGGCTTTAACAAAAGACACGTTATACACAGTGTAACGGGTGAAATATGTTGCGCTTCTATTAGGAGCATAGCGGTATTTTGGGAATAGCATGCACTGCATTCTTCCGTTATTACTGCGTGTGTGTATGTCCTTTTTATTTTCTGATGCTCATTTCTAAGTTTCTTTGACTAACCCATAACGCTGTTGCCAAAAAAAATAAAAAAGCACGAGTTTTGGAAACCTGTCTGTGCTTATATGATTTCTGTTGCAACTGGAGTTAGCGAGCTCTCCCATGACCCAGACTGAACGTGTTACAACGGCTTGTATCTAAACAGTAGCCGACCAACTAAGTCATTGTTCACTGTCTTCCTCCTTCCTTTTACAACTACAGTGGAACCTTGACCTACGAGTGCATTACAGTTTTTCTCAAATGCTAAAACACATTTCACAAACGTTTCCTCCATGTTCCCCAATGTCTAAACACCCTTTTTTAAAGCTACATAAACACAACCACACCTTCTCACTTCAAAACTCAAACTTTCACACCAAAAGAGCAGCTCGAAGCTTTCAAAAATGTAAACACTATACACATCATTACACACTACAGCAAAACAATTGAAAACACAATGCTCAATTTGTGAGAAGGTTCTTTGTTTCATAACTGCCAATGCATATTTTTAAAACTTTACAGTAATGGATGTTCTTAGATCTCTGCAGAGAATTAGGCATTTAGATTTGAGAGTTTCATATAAAGAGTATAAATCTATAGTAAATTCTGCATGTACACTACTGTAACACAACTCAATGCAAAAACAGAATCTATTGCACACAACAGTACTCTTGAAAACATGATCAGGGTGTGAAGTTTTTTTATTTACTTTATTCCCACCACACACACACCACAATCACTGTGCAGCATCATGTCGCTGAGCTGCATCGGGCCACATCACCTCATCCACATCGCAGGCTATATTGTCTCTTGCCAGGCACCGCGGGAAAAACGCCCTGGAATGGCGAATCCATCCTTGGAAGGCCTCCACTGGGATGTCAACACAGGCCAGCTCCATTGCCATTAGGAGGTTCTCTCTAGTGTATGGTTGTCTGTCATAAACCTTCCATCTCCATGATGAGAAGAATTCCTTTATAGGGTTCAGGAAAGGGGAGTAGGGTGGCAGACAGACGTTTAAAAAGTGATTACTGTTGGTGGTGAACCACTCATTGATTTGGTTTGTTTTGTGGAAGCGTACATTGTCCCAAATGATCACATAAATTTGATGTGCGGGCCCAGGATGGTGTTGGTGGCGGTCCAGGAGGATGTCTTTTGGCTCCTCTAGGAAGGTGAGGAGACGTTGGGTGTTGTAAGACCCAAAGCATGCCGGTGGACAAGCCCCTCCAAACCCATGGCCACACAAAGAGTAATATTATCCCCCCGTTGGCCAGGAACCTCAGTGATGGCTCTTTGGCCAATGATGTTACGGCCTCTTTGCCTTCGTTTCTGCAGGTTGAAGCCAGCCTCATCCAGGAAGAGGTACTCATAAGGTCTGGCCATCGTGTCCAACTGTAATATCCACTGTGAAAATGTGAAAGTGCACAGGTGTTCAGAACAACAGTCAATCAGGTAGCACAGTATTGTCCAGAAGTAATGTAGGCCACTGAGCAACACAAGTATGTCCACTAACTGTACTGTGAACATGGATGTATACTTACTTGCACATACTCGTAACGTAGGTCTTTGTGTCTCGCAGAGTTGTGCTCAAAGGGACCCCTATAGACTTGTTTCATCCACATCTTTTGGCGCCAGAGAACTCGGTCTATTGTGGCCAAGCTGACATCATCAATGCTCTCAAAGTTGAAATTATCGGCAATGACTTTGTCTTTGATCTCCCGGAGTCTGATGAGGTTGTTCTCACGATCCACAATGAGGGTTTCTTGTGCCGCTGTAAATATGGCAACCCTCCCACCTCTATGTGGCATTCTTTCAACTCTAAAGAAAGAAACATGTGTTGTCAGTTTTACTATACAGTAACAACTGATTTGAAACCAATAGACTACTTTCACAGGCTTGTAAAATTGTATTTTAACAAAGAACGCAATAGAGTACAATACCTGTTGTGTTGTCTGAATGCCCTGATAATGGTGGCCACGGTAAACCTACTCAGGTTTGGACGGACTCGTAGTCCTGCTTCAGCCATTGTCATGACATGGACAATGACATGGTCAATGACTGTTGCTCACATCTCGTCCGTAATGATGGTGCGAGGTTGTCTTGCTCTCCCTCCTGGACCTTCACCTCTCCCTTGTTGGCCTGCTCCTCTTCCTTCTCTGATTTGAACTCCTCTTCCTCGTTGGCCTGCTCCTCTTCCTCCTCTGATTTAAACTCCTCTTCCTCGTTGGCCTGCTCCCCTTCCTCCACTGATTTGAACTCCTCTTCCTTGTTGGCCTGCTCCTCTTCTTCCATGGCCAGCTCTTCTCCCTCCTCTGACTCGAATTCCTCTTCCCCTGACTCTGCCTTCATCCATTGTGTTTGTTTGGAATCTTCAGCAAACTGTGCACTCTGAACTTGTTTTTGTACATGTGGTCACAGCATTAGCAACAAGTGTCTTCAATTTTGAGTCGTTGTGTGTAATGAATGACGCCAGGTGTGTTCATTGTGTTCAAATATTGCTGACTGTGGCAAGCATTTTGCATCACATGGGCTTTCATTTGAGAATATGAGCAGAGTTCTTTTGCAACTTGTTTTTTAGCAAAAAAAAAATGTGTTAAGATTTATGAGAACGGAGGATTGTGTTTTGTGAATTGTGTCTTCATGTGAAATGTGTTTATGATATTGGAAAATGATGGCTAGATTTAGTAAATGTGTTTAGACAACTGGTCATTTGGTTTAGAGGATTGGCTTTTGTGTTTTAGCATTTGAGAAAAACTGTAATGTGCGAGTTTTCCGAGATACGAGCGGTCAATTGGTCGATTTTTTTGCTTTGTTACGCGAGCAAAAAATTGAGGTACAAACTCGAGACGCCGCTGCTAGATGGCGAAGCGAAGCCAGAAAATGAAGATAAAAAATAAAGATAAGCAAAGAAGAAAAAGTAAACATTTTTAAAGTTTAGTTATACGCAGTGTACAGGAGTAATAGTAAAAAACGAGTTTTCCCTCCGCCTCCGCTTATCCCCTCTACTCCCCCTCCACAACACACACACACACACACACACACACACACACACACACACACACACACACACACACACCCCAACGGCGTTTTCGTTAGCTCAAGTAATCTCATCTCCAAGAAAAATACACTGAATAAAACCTTATTATATCTCTTCATACTCTTTCTATTATGTTTTTATACAAGATTTGTTATTTAGAAATGTATTTTCCTAATTTAATAACATGAAACATAAAAACGGGGTGTCATTGTGAGGGTTGGAACGGATTAATGACATTTTAAATATTTTCAATATGGAAAACTGATTTGATGTGCGAGCAAATTGAGATACGAGCTCGTCCACGGAACGAATTAAACTCGTAGGTCAAGGTACCACTGTATTTCTTTGGGGAGTTTATCTTTTGTCATCTTTGTGCGCCACCGGTGGAAGTTTTTCTCCCGAAGCCGTGCAGCTCAGAACACAGGTGAAATGCGTTTTTTCGTTTCTGTGTTTGTGAAACCGGGAAAAACCCAGGAAAAATCCATAAATTAGCCGCTTTGTTGTTTAAACTGCGGGGTTCAAAACGTGGGAAAAAAGTAGCGGCTTATAGTCCGAAAAATACAGTATACAGGCTATGCTGTGTTGCTTGCTGTGTTTTTACACATAGATCAGCAATATTTCTTTTAGATTGCATAACATTATAATTGATAGCATGTAGTTTATCATAATGTGTGTAGCAACAAAACAATTAGAACCAAACTATTTGTTAGATTGTAGTTTAACAGCACTTTGGTTACCTTTAACTGAGGTGAATAATAAATTAATAAACGATAAAGGTTTTCTCTAACAGCACACGTGGCTTTATTTGCACGATTTCGTTAAGTGATAGAAAAGAAGGTTGTGAGCTCATGATAATTATTAGATCAGTGTGTTTGACTCATTAATATCATTTTATTAATAGATTAGTGTGCTAAGAGTAACATTAAAGTCTTTTCACATAAACCGAATCGATTAAGCAAAGAGTCATGTGATAAAAAATGATAAGAAGACATTATAGTCATAATAAATCATAGTACATGGACACTTAAGTATATGTGAAGGCAAATACTTTTGTACTTTTACTTAGGTGAAAGTTTAAAGGGGCACTTTAAATTTTACTGGAGTCATATTTTACCTACTGTATCTTTACTTTTACTCAAGTACATGCTTTGTATACTTCGTCCACTACTGGTGGAAACTATAGCCTTCACTCAGGGCACTTTAGCAGCCAACCACTGAATTTCACCATTTAATAAAACCCATTTTAGCAGTGCTCCGTATGGCTCAGTCTGTTAACCTGAAAAACAGAAAATAATCGTTTCTGACTTTTGCTCTTTGACTCTTGTTTTGAGGTCTGTAAAATGTTTTTTAATATATATGTTATTGTTTTCAAATTAATATGTACATTTTAATAAAATTTCAATAGCTGTTTTACTGACTAGGTTTCGGGAACAATGATTGTCTTTATGTAATTATACATAAAAATTATGTTTAAAAATTAAACAAAATATTTATTACATTTTAATAAAGAATGGACAGAGGAAAGGAGAACTGACAGTTTGAAAGTTAAAAACAGAAGTAGTGGTTTAATAGATATTCACAACATGTTCTCTAAAAAAAACAAAAACCTTTAAACTACTTCTTCTCCTTTCAGCTGCTCCCATTAGGGGTCACCACAGCGGATCATCCGTCTCCATACCCCCCTGTCCTCTACATCTGTCTCTTTCAAACCAACTAGCTGCATGTCTTCCTTCACCACATCCATAAACCACCTCCTTTCTCTTCCTCTTTTCCTCACTCCTAGTGGCTCCATCCACAACATTCTTCTACTGATATACCCCATGTCCGTCCTCTGAACATGTCCAAACTATCTCAATCTCGCCTCCCTCACCTTGTCTCCAAAACGTCTTACATGCGCTGTCCCTCTAATAAACTTGTTTCTAATCCTGTCCATCCTCATCACACCCAACAAAAACCTCAACATCTTCAGCTCTGCTACCTTCAGCTCCACCTCCTGTCTTTTACTCAATGCCACTGTCTCTAAACCATACAACATCTCAGGTCTCATCACAGTCCTATAAACTTTCCCTTTCACTCTTGAATATATCCTTCAATCACAAATCACTCCTGCTATCACTCTTCTCCACCCACTCCACCCTGCCTGCACTCTTTTCTTCACTTCTCTAACATACTCTCTATCACTTTGCACTGTTGACCCCAGGTACCGAGGTAAAGTCTTTAAACTAGAGCCTGTTAAAAGGTTTTCCAATTGCTTATAGCCTGTACACAAAACAGAACATACTTATCTTTTTTTAAATAAGTTTTGAATTGTTTTTAATAGGGTCTCATTTTTTAGTCTCTAAGTAAATAAATTGTAAATATCCACTGGAAGGAAAATATTGCTATAACAATATTAACAAAAAAATAAAGATTCATGTGGCCCTTTTAGACCCCCTGTCTTAGAAATAATTGTTTTCATAAATTAACTTAAGACATGTCTCTGACTCCGGGACCATCAGCACTGGCTCCCCACAAGGCTGTGTTTACTTAAGTTTGCAGATGACAGCACCATCCTTGGGCTTATCACTAAAGGAGATGAGTCTACCTACAGGTGAGAAATTCTGGTGGCCTAATACACTCAGAACAGCCTTTGACAGTGTTTACTCCTTCTGCTTCCAGGGAACTATCAACTCTCAGGACATGAACATCAGCTCTCTGCTTAAAAAAGCACACCAGATGTTGTTCTTTCTGCGATAGCTGAAGAAGTTCAACCTACTAAAGAAAACGATGGTGCACTTTTATACTTCCATCACTGAGTCCATTCTCACCTCCTCCAAGGCAGACTGCAGCATGATAGCCACTCTGCCTAGACTACAGGGCCTGTACCCTTTCAGGACCCTGAAACAGGCAGATATGATAGTAGCTGACCTCTCTTATCCTTGACACAAGCCATGCTTCATCCCATCCCCAACTGACATCATCAACAATACTAATGACCCACCATCATCTCTGATCAGCCTCCACAAACTGACACATTAATGTAGAACTTACACTGTCATCTCATATGTGTTACATGAACTCAATCAACAAGGACTACTACATTGCAACCCTGCACCTGTCAACTTGAACTGATTCTGATTTTGATTCTGATGCAACCGTAGTGACCTCACACTTATTACTCTATTACACCACTAATGAGCTGATAGAGATCCATGCCTGTGATTCATTCTTTTACATGTCACACAGACATTAAACCCCCATTAATAACATTTCACTCAGTCTCACATACGCTCCAGTGTGATTATGCTTGTTTTTTTTTTGTTTAACTATAATTGATTATATTGATTTTGTTTATGTAACAGCTTCAGCTTTCGTGTTTTCAGCACATAATGTGAAATAATACTTTGCTGACATCATCAATCTGTGATTTAGAACCGAGTTATCCGCATGTCCAAGCTTGACTCTATCAGTTTCCCTCAGTGAACTTTCTTTCTTTCTTTGAAGAAACTGTGTATAATGGATTTTACCAACCAGGTCTTTATGCAATGCTACTTTTATTTAAAGAGTTTAGTGGAGCCCAATCCTGAGACGATCAATGGCTCATGTATCTGTTCTTGAAGCTCACTAGTGAGCTGAACTTTTCATCACCCAAGTTGCCAGCGACATTAACCACATAGCAAGGTATGTTCACCTTATGTGAAGGTTTATGTGCAAATGAACCAAAAGCATAGTCTAATGAATTTTAGAAGGTAAGCCATCTTGAATGATGAACCTATGAGTGCAAAAAAAACAAGAGCTCACAAAGAGCTCCAGCCAAAGGTCAACATGGTGACCTCAGCTGCCAAGCTCGCCAAGATGGCCTTCTCCTATAACCTGCCCATGCCTAATGATGACAGCACTGCCGTCTTGCATGACCTCCCCAAACCAGAGGGTGACAGCATGGCCTCCCTCCATGACCTGTTCATTTGAGTAAAGAACAATGGCACAGCTTCCACCCACTGCCTGCTCACAATAGGGAGCAACAGCACAGCTTCTACTTACTGCCTGGCCTCCTCCCACTACCTGTTTACATCGTGAGTCGACAGTGTATCCTCCCTCGTTAACCTGCTAACACCTCCTTGACCTGCTCATGCCAGGCACCTCCTAAGGCTGGTTCCAGCAACGTGTACCCAACAAATTATTTTGTTCCCCTACAAAGACAGACAATGCCTGCCTCCAGAACCAGGGTCTGTTTTTACTCCTGTGCCATCATTTGTTCATGTGTTCACATGTTTTTGTGCTGTTCCCAATTCAGTGTTTGATTAATGTGTGTGTGTGTGTGTGTGTGTGTGTGTGTGTGTGTGTGTGTGTGTGTGTGTATAAAAAGGTGTTACCTTTTCCATTAGAAAGTGGATCCAAAGTCTCCCAGTTCATGGCTTTCTGGACGGCTTTCTTCCATCTTGCATATCTGAATTCACTCTCTGTTCAAAAAATTACATAATTTATTAATTCCTCCTAATCAGCATTTATTATAATGACAAACTTTCTGTAGAACCATAAGAAACATCTCTTGCGTAGTATGATTAATTCACCCACGAAATGCACTGGTAGATTTTAAATTGTAACCAATTGTTGCATTGTTAACATGAAAAGCTCCAATCAAATTGTACACTGGTCATTTTCTCCATCAGAGCACATTTATGTATAAAGTGGATGATTGCACTTCATACAGTGACTTCAGTAAAAGAAGGATAAATCATTCTGTTGGTCAGTACATTCAGTCATTTAGATGTCAATAGCAGGATACATTAGCATATACAGAATACATATACAGTTTGATTATTATATCAGTGCCCATAATTTGTATTTATTCAGATTGTTTTTCTATTCATTCAGAATAAATTCACTTTAAATTTAATTATTCAAAATTAAATCAGAGCTAACTCTAAAATGGTCATGACTAGATGAAAAATGGCTGATCATCTCAGCTCTCACCTTCTGGATTGATCTGCGGGTTGTATTTCTCAGAGGACACAAAGGTCATGTCCTCTAAATTAATGCTCCACACTCCAACCCCTTCAGCTGCTCCAGCAGCCATTGCTGCCCCCAGTGCAGTGGTCTCAGACATTGATGGTCTTACTACACAGGAGAAATAGTCACAGTTTTAAAACTTTTAAAGCCTGACAAAAATATTTATGATAAAATATAGACTTGCGGAGAACTTTAAAAAGGTAAAGATAAAAATGATAGAAAAACATTTTGGAATAAATTATGTCAGCCATCATGTGTATCTGTGTTGTGCATTTATTTAATGCACATTTGATGTAATTGGTTGCACAATTCTCTACCTGCTGAATCTGGATTTTCAGCAACCAGTACAAAATTTATTCCCACAAGTGCCAAAACTCTCAGTTAATACCTAATAATTATCTGTGTAAAGCTGCTTTGAGACAATGTTCATTGTTAAACGCGCTATACAAATAAAAATTAAGTGAATTGAATTGATAATCTTACTTTTGTTCACTTGAATCAGACTTTTGCTGTAGTATAAAAATGATTCTTTCTCAGATTTCATAGTTTTCAAATCATTTAAAATAAATGAATGCATCATTTTGGATCTAGAGAAAGGTCAAACAGACATCATGACCTTCTTTATCAATGAACCTCTCAGAAAAAGACTACCGTAATAGTTTTCCCTTTCCCTTCCCTCCCACCAGCTCTAAGATAGCCTCTTTGTTACGTTAAAGAATTGATCCACAACTTTTTGAATGAAGGAGATTCTCTGTAGGCACACATTAGCTGAAGTGATATGGCAGTTAGCATGGTCAGAAACCTTAAAACTGTGCTTGTACTTATCAGCATGATTCTGATTCTGAGTATTAGTAGAGAACAGTAGGTACGCAAAAACTATTTTGATATTTCATGATATGATTACAATAGTCTGGCAACATATTGAAAGTTTATATCTCTAACTATTATACATTCATGCAGACTTTCATTATAACACAGGTTATAAGAAGGACTAAAGATTCAATTTAGCCCTTGATTGGCTGTCTTTTAAATCTATTATGTTACTTTACTAAAAATTGCAGATTATTGTGCATGATATCAAACAACAATCAAGAATCTACATAGACTTCCTTTTTTTTTTAACATATTTAATACTCAGGCTCTTTGTGGTTTTAATCTAAACCTGCATTGCAAGACTTTATATGATGGCTCAGTCTCTCCTGTCCACTTAAAAGACCAAGCAATTTTTTTTATTAAAGGCAGTTTCGAAGATAAGTACTTTGGTAACAAGCTATGCAAGGTGCTGGCTATCCTAATGTTTATTTTAGATTCATTAGGAGTCTGTCAGAATGTCGCAGAACCCACTCATCACAACAGACACACCTTTGAATTAACGGCTCTAGAACAGAGTATTTTGGAGTATGGATCATTAAAATAATGTAAATGTAAGAAATCTTTGAACATTTAATGATAACACTGTGTCAGATAGGATATTTAACAAACTTACCAACTGGAATACAGAGGATATCAGCCTGGAGTTGCATTAGTAGTTTGTTAGCTGTCATTCCTCCATCTACCTGTAACTGAGTAAGTGAGGCACCACTGTCTTGATTCATCGCTTCCAAAACCTACAGCAAAAACAAAGCTAACAATGAAAAACTGTTACTTCCTCAAATGCTGTTACTTTCAATAAAAAAACCTGCAGATTACATTCTAATATTTTTAACCTGGCTATTTATTAATGGTCACATTCAATGGTCTCAGTTTATGCATCATTTGCAAATTACTGTCTAACACTGTTTTAATTTTTATCTTCTTTATATCAATACTTTATTACAGACACTACTAGTCAAACACTCTTGAACACCAGCAACAACTGGCTTTATTAAAGGTAGGAGTAAAGTAAAGCCATTTAACAGCAAAAAAAATATTCTGGTTCATGTTCACATGATTGCGTCTTGCGACAGGTGCAGATTTGACAAACGTATTTTCATGCAAAAAATTTCCCGTTCTACAAAATATCAAAAATGATTTGTTTGATTCGAATCTGGTGACTGGAAAGGTCACTGAAGAACATTGTCATGACCATGGTGTAACCTGTCAGTCTCAAGCTGTTCATTCTGAGATGCCTTTCTGCTTAACAAAAGCAAAAGCGAAAAGTGTCTTCCTGTCAGCTAATTTAGCCTGTTTATTTTTGCATGTAGACGTTTGTGTTGAAATCCCAAAGCATCAGCACTTATAGAATTCTGACCCCACTAACCATTTCATGGTCAAAGTCAAAGAGATTACAATTTCCTTATTATTCTGACATTTGATGTAAAAATTAACTGAAGATCCTAAATGTGCATGATTTTATGCTGAACTAAATGTGCATGATTTTATGCTGCTGCTTCATGACTGTCTGAATGGACATCTGCATGAATGATCAAGTGTAATGGTGTTCCTATGCATAGTATTAATAAAGACTAGATGCTTACAGTTTTTCTAAGTTGCTTTGCAGCATTTTTGCAATCCAGTAAGTGCATTTCTCAAAACAATTAGTACAAACAGCACAACACTTTACATTTCTTGCAAAAGCCAGTACTTTTCTTAAAATGACATCACAGTGCACCGTCCTCCATCAAGAGTATAAAAGGCCAGAACACCAAAGCAGCAGTCGTCATTGACCAGTGGCAGCAGTCGTCATTGACCAGTGGCCATTTGACATCGTGAAACCTGTCACTCAGCACTGACCATTCAGCAGTGGTCTTTCAGCATGCATTCTGCATCATGCAACCGACCGAACAGCAACTAACAGAAGATAGCAAGAATCACCTCATATACGATCAGTTCTATACCCAATAAAGTTGAGTGTTCTGAATCCTGTACCGTGTTTTTACTGATGCGCTAGGGCGAGTACAATCCCCTGATCAGCGCACACCAGATAATGAAAATCCTTATATGGTCCTTCGAGCTAGAGAGGAAAACTTCCTAACACTTAGTTTTCTCTCAAAAGTAAGTATTTGTGTCAATGAACATCTCATCACCAAGTCCTTTTGTCATTGTTTACAAACAAGACTGTCAAAATGTTCAGTCAACGATTAAAATTGCACAAGACTGAATTTCTTCTTTATGGCATTAATTAATTTCAGCTTAATAATTGTATTTATTTGATTGCATATTTGAATAATACTGATTACATAAAACTGGGCAGAATTCACACTTTTACTGTACTGTTATCGTGTTCATTCATTTCTTGGTTGTTTATTCATTTTCAGAAATTGTAATTCTGTGTTTTGCTCTGTCTGTCAGAGCAACCTGTTGTTCACAAGATTCACCTTTGACCTGTTTTAGAGAACTAGTTAATTATTGGTTGATCTGATGCCATACACTCTCCTTCATTAGTGAAGTGACTCTCATTCATTCAAGATTCATCTGCACAATCCATCAATTCAAAACACATTTTAAAATAGAGTTTAATAGAATTTTAAAGTTGACAGATTAAGACAACTGGTGCAACCTTTTTGCATTCAATTACATATGCAATGAACTGATGTTGAGATGTTTTGTGGGTTAAAACTATTCAAGTGACATAAACAACTGATAATGTTGAAAAAAAGCAGACAACTGTACACAATCAATTAAATGAATGTACCAAAGCATTTTTGCAACAATTCGCATTCACAGAAATAAAAAATTATTTTATGATGTGCACAAGTGACTAAATGATGTGTGAGGTTAAACAAGTAGTTTTGAGAATTTCATTTCTGGTCAAAGAAACGCTCCAAAGCAGCTGAGAAAAACTAAGCATTGTGCATTCACTGATTTATGCAATGAACTGATGCCGAGATGTTTTGTGGTTTAAAACTATTCAGGTGACATAAAAAACTGATAATGTAGGAAACAGTGGACAATTGTACACAATCAATTTAATTTAATTCAAGACCGAGGCGAACGATACGGAGCGGAGCGGAGCATACGCGACCACACAGGGACATACGTGGACGGGCATGAACATGCAATAACGGTTTATATGGGAGCTGGAAATGAGTGGGTAACTCGCTTCAGCTGTGCGTGATTTGCGCTGCGAGCTTGGGAGCACACGGAGGCAAAGACAGCCACTGAAGGGGGCGTGGCAGGTGAATTCCTGACAATATGTGACTATATGTTGAACAAGAAGTTTTAAGATTTTTATTTCTGATCTAAAATACACTCCAAAGCAACTGAGAAAAGCTGTAATATAAAATTGTGTTTCTTTGCATTACCTCTCGTGTTTGAAAGCACACTGCTTCCAATGCTGCAAAAGCCAAGTGACTCCTGTTTGTGAACTGTGTCAGACCACAGATAATCCTTAAAAGAATAGAATAACATTTAATGTTAACTTTGTTTATTGTTGTAATGTTCATTACTGTTATAAAGCATGACATGATAATAAATAAAAAACAATTTTTAATAAATTAATAAATAGCATCCATTTGAAAAAAATATCTTGTTTTAAAGATTTAATCAAGAGAATGTAATTACTTGTGGTGGCATCATAATAACAAATACATTTCCTCTATATAAATTCACATACTTTATTTAAACAGTACCAGAAGTTACTGTCACAGTGCTTCCTACACATTGTATTTATTGCTGTCTCTTTGTGACTAACACTTGACCCTCATTATTAATTGAATCCTTCACCCGATTTGCTTGAATTTTATATTTATAATTTTATTTATAATTTTATGAAGTATAGATAGATAGATAGATAGATAGATAGACAGATAGATAGATAGATAGATAGATAGATAGATAGATAGATAGATAGATAGATAGATAGATAGATAGATAGATAGATAGATAGATAGATAGATAGATAGATAGATAGATAGATTTACTGTACCCTTATCTTATTATATTATTTTATTATATATAATCTATATATATAAATAGTGTGTGTGTTTATCATGCCATCAGGTTGCGCTGATGCTGTGACATTTCTCAAAATTGATTTACTCTGAAAAATGAAATAACCTTTTCCCGTTACTATCAGTGGAAAAGAAAGAGCTCAATAAATGCTATACTTATTAAAATGTAAAAAAGTGTCAAAAAGAAAAATACAGAGCTTTGTGTTCTACACCACAGTTCACCTACAGTATGTTTACACTAAATACATACACATAACTTTCCACTGTTATCTGTAAAATTAAATACTATCACATATTTATAATCATTACTGCTCACTGTGCAGCTTAAGTGTCTTCAGCTTGTATACACATATACAATATTTTGCAAATGAAGCAAACAGATCTGACCTTAAAATCTGACCTTAGGCACTGTTAAATGCTAGTATGTACTTATACAATAGAACTGTCCATATTTCAATCTCCTGCTTTATAGAAAGAGCATGACACCTAGAAGTAAACTTTTATTTTTTTCTATTCAACATATACTTTCAATATTATTATCATTGATAAATAAGCAACAGCCCACTATAAAGGTTATACAATTCTGTATTTTATAAAAGAGTATTTGTTATTAGAGAAGACTCAAGTAGAACACATTTAAGAGTGAAATGGCAGAGAGTTGCATTTGCAGGTGAACTATATTTTATTTATGCAATAACAGATAAAAAAAATAAATAAAAAAAATTGTATCATGTGCCATGTCCTAAAGGCAAATTGAACTGAATTGTATAACCTTCATTTATATCCAGTGGCCTGCTACTTATAAAAAAAAAAAATAAAAAAAAAAAGTGAATATTTCATAGAAGAAATAAAAGTGCATTTCTAGGTGCCCTTTTATATACAGGAGTTTGAGATATGGATAATTCTACTGTACATATGAGTGCATACTGGCATTAAACAGGGCCTAAGTTCAGATTTGAAGGTCAGATCTGCTTGATTCATTTTGTAATGTATTTTCTTAATTTATGCTTTAATTATACTTACCCTCGAGCACTGGGTTCCCAGTAGGGGGCATAAAGCCCAGAAAATGCTGGAACAAAATAACAGCCATAAGATGTCCCAGCTGCAGCAGCCAACTTTTCTATTGAAAGATTTTGGTTAAAATGATTCTGGCAAAAGTTCTTGGAAACATCATATGACTAGATCTTATATAGACTTGTATATCTGCATTGTGGATTCTCAGACATTTTAAGTGGTGTAAAAAGTGCACTGTGTAAACATTTAAATACAAAAATGTAGTGACAATATTCGTTATGCAATGAAAACAGTGTAATGGCTCACCAATTTCAGATGAGGATGTGAGGATTCCCAGATTGTCTTTTAGCCACCTGACTACTGCTCCAGCAATTGCAACAGATCCCTAAATCATGTATCAATCACAGGAACCATAAGAAATGAAACTTTTGAAGACAAAAGAAAAAGCCAGACATAAGTTATTTAACTCTAGTAGGTTCAAAACTTATGAACTGTTTAACGTACAAGAGTAAAGTATTTAGATTTAGTTTGTAAGAAAAGTCATGACTATTAAGCATTAGTCTAATCCTCTAGTCTAAACTTTTTTTTTTTTTACCATTCTTGGACTGTACTACCTTTTTCAATTCAAATCATCTGATAATTGTTCAAATAATCAGAAAATGAATTTCAAGAACATAGGCTGGACTTTTGTGGGTTTCTGCTGGGGGTTTAAACGGTACATGTATTATTACCAAACTTTTTCGGTACAGGCTTTCGGTTGGGCGCACATGTGGACCAAATGCAATCCTTTTTACGTGTGGAACACAGTTACAATCACACCCTCACCCTCAGGAAAGTATTAAGTGGTGGAATGAGAGTTTGCTTACTCTCCACCTCACACTGTTGTGTAGTGTCATTGTTTTTCTTTTTTATTATTAAACTGAAAACATACACAACAAAGCCAGGGGTATAAAAAAAGAAACTAGAGTTAGCACAGTGTCACTGTGGCTACTCACTCTGTAAATGCGATTTGTAGTGTGCACTTTTGTTGCCAGTTATTTTGACAATAATGGCTGTATGTTGAGTTATTTTCAGAGGACAGTAAATCTGTACTGCTATACAACTGCACATTCACTACTAAAGGGGGCATAAACAATGACAAAATAAGCAGACAAAAAGTAACAGAAGCTCTCTTATAGCTCTATCTATTGTGGTGCTGAGCCTTTCAGATACTGTATGTTTCAGGACGTCGAAAAATCCAAAGGTTTTAGAAGACATACAAAGTGCAATTTGAAAAAAGTGAAGCATGCAAAGGCTCGATCATTAAAATTATCAAATAGGTTACAATATGAAAAACTCACTTACTATGCCTTTTTATTAAAAGAAGATAGAAAAAGATGACTAATGTATAGAGTGTGTCACAAATGAGATCTGGCTGCAAAAAAAATTCACTGAAGGCAGTAAAGGACATCCTCTTCATAACAGAATATTAATTTTAAGCATATAATATCTTAATTTACATTTACAGCATTTGGCAGACACCCTTAACAAGAGCGATTAACAATTGAGCAGTTCAGGGTTGAGGGCCTTGCTCAAGGACCCAACTGGTGCTTCTTGATGGTTACGATACAAAGTCCAATGTCTTAACCACTGATTGTTAGAAAATGTATGTAAATAATATTTAACACTCTAGAGTGCATTTGTAAAACTGAACTGTACATTATTTGTGTATATGATTTATTTATTTAGACAAATAAAAATCAAACAAGCACAAAGGCACTTGATATCTTGTTTAATCTGGGGCACATTTGTTTTTTACCTACTTTTCTTTTTCTTTTTGATTTTGTATTTAAGACATATTTTAGGACATAATAAAAAAAACTAAAGAAATACTGACCTCTAATGCATAATAAGCAGGTTTGTCTTTTCCCAGTTTGTATGCAATTGTTGTAAGAAGACCATGCTCTGACATCACAGGCTGGGGAAGAGTTAATAGTTACCAAATGTCATCTGGTAAATGAGAACAAATAAAATAATTTCTTGTATAAAGTATAAAATACCTTGACTCCAGTATTTTTCAACATGAAGCAACCAGTTCCATATCTGCAACAGAAGACAAAACTGGTGTGTAGAATATAAGCAGCTCTTGTATAATGTATAATGTATGACATGCTGCTTAATGTGTAATCAGATAAATAATGCATTCATAATTTCTTACTCTGATTTATATTTCATCTGTCGCTGAGTCATAAACATGAGGGTCAAAATGGTGATTTAATACAGAAACACGTATCAGGCTAAAATCCTGCCTGCAATATCTGGCTACAGACGATCAAACTGCTAAGACAAACTAAACAGCTCAATACTAGATAAGGACTAAAAATCGTTCCTGCACATCAAGCCTTGATTTACCAATGACTTTTGTACATAAAAACATCTGCAAATATGTTATCATGCATTTTCATTCATATTTACTTTATAATTACAATGAATTCCAAAACCTACACACTTTACTCAAAAGTAGTTAAAAAAGAACAAGGAAATATCCTACTAAAACCCAGAGGGAAAAAGTTCTAAAATTCTTATTTTTCCTAAATAAATTAAGTGTTAGGGTGGTAACAGACACATCACCAAAATTTTCTTCAAACAAATACATTTTATTTAAATGTTATGATATGTTTGAAGGACTAACACCTTTAACCCTGATCTGGTTTCAGAGAAGATCTAATTTTTAGTCAGTTAAAACCTCCATGCTGATTTTGGCTCAGAGAGGACGATAGCAAAGAGAAAGCTCTTTATCATGATCAACCTCATATGTCTTCTACTTTGGCTCCTCCTCTGGCTCCTCCTCCTCCTCTGAGGTACAAGGTGTTATCAAAAGGTTTTGCAACTTGCGCACCCCACATCTGGTCACTTTTGCCAAATGTTCTCCCAAAGACACCTTAAAAACTGGCATTAGAAATTGCTATTGATGGTTTGCACAATGCTGCAAATGTCGAAAAAGACGATCGCATGCATTGGTCATGCTCTGGACCTGCTTTGCCTTTTTCAGTTGTGGAGATGATGGGCTCTTCCAATGTAAAAACTGTTGCTTTGTCTCAGGGTTGCACCCGTATACCCAAGTTATATCACCGGTAATGATCCTCGACACTTGGGCGTGCTGTTCCTTCTGCTCCTGGGTCAGCAGAATCAGGACAAACTTAGCAGTAACATGGTGCATGTTCAAATGAAACGTGAGAATTGCCTGGACAAAGGCAGTGATGTTGTGGATTATTCTCCAACGTACATCACGCACAAGTTGCTGAATGGTTTCAACCTTTTCAGGGGTTAAGGTCGTCCTTTCTGATCTCTAATCATCTTCCAGTGTTGTTCTTTCGCTCTTGAACTGCATGTGCTACTCAAAACATCTCAAACGACTCATGGCATCGTCGCTATAAACTTGCCAAATCATGTCACAGATTTTCCCAGCAGCCTTGTGCTGCCATCTGTTACAAAATTAGTCTCGAAACATTTTGATACCATCTCGTATCACTTCCACTTGTCATCTTCACATTCTCTCCCCGGTTCTCATCATCTGACAAATCTATATCTAAATCTCCTTCAATGATTTTATACAGAATCTTCTTTAAGCCTTTGTTTTACTGTCTGAATTCTCGAATTGCATTTTCAATTTCTCTCATTATCATAAATAACATTATAAAATAGCATTATATCCATGCTGTTCCCGTCTTCTATGGATAATTCACTCAGATGCTCCAAGCAGCTGTGCAAGCTGACACATGGGTAAACACATATCACGTAGTACCCTTGAACTAAGATATTTGCAGTGGTGCATATCACCATCACTGCACACCTGAACATTGTTTATCTGTAATAAATGGACATTCGGTGCCACCCAGATGAGGATGGGATCCCTCTTGAGTCTGGTTCCTCTTAAGGTTTCTTCCTTATACCATCTCGAGGAGTTTTTACTTGCCATACTCGCCGCCAGCTCGCTTATCAGGGACGAACTTACACTTATAAAGATCATCTTATTCATTTTTTTTACTGCATTGTCTGTGTAAAGCTGCTTTAAGACAATGTTCATTGTTAAAAGTGCAATACAAATAAAAATGAATTGAATTTATTTGAATAGTACATAATCATTTCCAGTGTTATGTCCATCAAAAGGTGTCCTGGTCCTTTCGTTGTTCTGTCCTTCACAAAACGCCTGTTGGCCACTTCACTTTGGTTGGCAAAGACAACATTACTGATGTTGCTGTTCGTCAAAGGCAGAAACTCATTTAACCTGTCCAAAACTAAATGGCTTCAGAGTAAATCTGTAGAGTATGAACTGTCATCATCAACTTGTTGCATGAGCATCATAATGTCCTCCACAATTTCACAGACTACCTCCAGTGTTCAGACCATTTTTATAAGCTGCCAGTATAGTCCCCTCGGGCAAACACAGTTTACACTGTATAATAAAGCTTTTGTTTTTCTTGCATTTGAAGTAATAGTGGATGCTTAAATATGGGCAGAGGTTTCTTTAATAAGAATTCCATTGTCCATCTCCATGTTTCTTTCCTGTGAGTGTAGCGTGTTTATTCTTCACCCATCAATCAAGCAGTACAGTAGTTTCCAGTGTGCAATTTGTTCTCCCTTCATTATTTTCCTTTTTTTTACTCAGTAATGGATATGAATTTAAAATGTAGTTGAGTACAATACTTTAAACACTTAAATAAAAGTAAAATTACAGATTTTAAAACTAAAATCTAAAATTTTAAGGAGGTACACAAAACATGTTAAAGATCAGTTAAAGAAACACGAGTAAATGTAATTCGTTAATTTTACACCAACTCCAATATAAAGTTATACATGCTGATGCTACCACTTGCAGCGAACTATAGAGAAAAGCTATGAAATGAAAAGAATAGACTACTGGAAATAATTAAACACAAATTCATAGACCAAAAAAACTTAATTCTGGCCGATTTTAGCCCAGCGGACAAGTTCTGACCGCCTGCCACTGCAATTTATACATTCATTTAATTTAAGGCTCAAGTACTAAAATGTTGTATGCTGATATGCTCCATGTTAAGTAGTAAGATCTGAAAAAAGGTCATAATGCTAACATCATTATCACATCAGATTAAACAATTAAACACTCTTTTGTTGTATAATAAATAAACAAATAAACGACAAGCAAACAAACTGAACAATAAATTTATAATTGTTTCATTTATATAATGCACATTTTAAGCACTTTTTGATCTACAGAAACCTTGGTAAGACCTTCCTGAAAAATTTCCTGCCTCCATCATGCTTCACAATGATATGCAAAAAATTACAAGCATTATTGAATTACATATTACTTACGTATTTTTGGCCTGGCCATCTTTAAAGCACATCTGTCCCACAAGAGCAGCTGACTGATCACCCAGACACTGAGAAAGACAAAAAAAACTTTGTCATCTAGCTGTTTGTGCACTGAAAGGTGATGTCATTCTTAATTTTTTATAATAAATGCACAGATAATATCTGATGCCTATTTATAAAAATAAAAGAAAGCTTACTCCAGAGATTGGCACACCCACCAGTGAACCTGAGCTCTACAAACAAGAGCAGAAAGTAAATTACTTAATGTTATCAGAGTTCCTGGTGACAGTAATATGTGTAGTGGAAAAATAGCACAACATAATATGAACACTGCTATTGTTGAGTTTAGCACTTGGGGACTCCAATAGTATATATAATGTTCATAATATCCCTTTAGAAATAGGAACCAGCTATGCTTTGATGTGCACAAAATTGTGCTGTGTGTAACTGTACAATGCGAGGCCAAAAGTATGTGAACACCTGACTAATTACACTTGTGTGCTTCTTGAACATCCTATACCAGATTTCCTTATATTTTCTGTTATAATAAACAAATCTCTTTGATGCTTATATTTAAACAGCAACCTGATTCTAAAAAGTGCAACTGTTTACAAAGAAAAGTGTATTAAGAAGTCATTCTTTCCAGCAAATGTTTTTTTGAAAACTATTTATATAATGAAGACATTTAAAATCAGTCGGTATAAGTATGCTGTGAGAGAAGACTTTGTTCCTTATTATTTCAATTCAATTCAAATGATTTTTATTTGTATTGTGCTTTTACCAATTAACATTGTCTCAAAGCAGCTTTACACAGATAATGTGGTGATTAAAATTAATAAGGTGTTCTTTATAAGTGTAAGTTTGTCCCTGATGAGCAAGCCGGTTATTTCTACTTATTATTTCTAGGTAACATGACAATTTATTTATCACCTTCAGGAGAAAAAGAAAAAGAAAACAAACTTATAAAGGGATGACTATTTAGTAATGTTTTAGTAGCTACAGTGCAAATAAAAAGTGCAATATAAGAAACAATCTTATTATTATAAAGCCAGAAACTGTAACAGCTGTATGGTTATAGAATATTAATAAACATTCTGATCAGTTAGCTTTAAGAATACAATAGTGCAGTATTAGCTAATAATTTATACATTTATGCCACTTATTTCTGTATTATATTGCAAATAAATAAATATGCACATCATTATTCATTATTATCAGTAACAAATATTTGATGTTAGTATAAATGAAATCAGATTTATTAGAAATCAGAAACTTCTATAAAAATTCCTAAATGGGACATACACTGTAAAATCTTTTGTAGTTTTAACAGTGAAAGAATGTCAAATAGCGACGGTAAAAATTCTGTAAATTATAAAACATGAAATTACTGTTTATTTACCAGTTAAATACTGTTAATGTAAATACAAGTAACCTTAATACTTTTTATAATAATTGCTTTTTTAAAACTATTCCCTATATTAGTTTACTAGTTTGGTCCAGTTGACAGAGTGAATGAAAACAGATGAGTAAATTCAGACACTGATAAACACTGCGCTTAACACTTAACAAGCAGAATCACTGAAGGAAAGAACAAGAAACAAAACTACATACAGTTACAGCATTAGATGAAATCAACTGAATTAAAACACGATTATTAAACAACTCCAAAAACAGAATTCCAGCTTTACTTATTATAGTTTGACTTTATTTTTGTTAAATTTCTACAAAACATCCTTTGATACTTAACAGAAGTTTATATTTTTTTTAGATCATTTTGTAGATCAGTGGTTGCTTTAGTTGGGTTTTTGACCCTCGACTCTATAACATTAGCTTTTCTCTGACTGTTTTGAATGTGTTTGTAAAACACCTTTGTTATGACATGAAAAAGCAAGAGGGATTGTCATTTGGTGGTTTTGATTTACTATTGATGGTGATATATTCTTTATCTAATGAATTTATCTTAGATTTTATGGGTGATTTCTAATAAATTTTTAATTTTTCTTCTGCTTGACAATTAAGAATATTAAAAACATTTCATGCACAAAACCTTTAGAGTTACAGCACCATTTAGACACACAGGCATCAAGGATCAGCACATGAAACTCAAAAATGGTGATGAACAAACTTTCATGCTGCAATGCATGCTGGTTGCCAGAAAAGTACAAATCTCCCAACATGCATTGCAGCATAAATTATCCAGCCGAATGAATTTGGTTTTATTTTAATGTTTTCTGATTTCTTATGACTTTTGCTAAACTGTTTCATGGTCATCTGATCTTACCTGATCTGTTTTGCTTATTTATTTATTTATCTATTCATTTTATTTACATAAACAAATTATAAAATGGTCAAGGTTCAAGAGCAGCACTAAAGCAAACACTGATCTCCATTATGGTGACTTCAAATGAAAGTACACCTAAAGCCTAAAATCTTAATTACAGCTTTAAATAAGTGAAACTGGTAATGATGTTTTAGGGATTGTTTAATCATCCTCTGCTAAAATCTCCAGAGATTTAATGTGTTTTAGTTTTGCCTTTATCTTTGGCTTTGGCTGTAAGTTGTGTTTCTCTGCTCTTGATTCTCTTTCCATCAGTGATCCTGCTTGTTCACAGGTGTTTATCAAAGTTCAATCCTCATTTAGTCACTTCATTATCTTATTAACTTCATCACTGCTTCATAACACATAAATGCTCTTTTAAAACTGAGGATTTTGCTGTGGGATTAAAGGGTTTAAATGTGTGAAATGAAAAATACACACAATGAAATGTGTTTTAACAGTAATATACTGTAAGTTTAATTTATGAAAGCAAACTGTAAAAAAAAAAAACTGTAGAATACTGCCAACCCTGCTGCCAGTAGTTTACCATTAAATCAAAATACTGTAAAATCTAAGATTCAAATTCCTGTTGTGTGTTTTGTGGGTTACCGTTGTGTAGGAGAGCAGAGACTGTGTTTAAGTCAAGAATGGACAGAGAAATATTGATATTATGCTTTATGATGCTCTATGTAAAGATAGTAACTGTGTAGGAGTGACTCATTGCAGTGAGACTCTCTCCACTAATTTTTTCCATCTAAATGTGTGCTGCTATTATCTACAACAGATTTGACTTGAATTGATACTTTAGTGATTTTGCATAATACTGTAAGTTGTCATGTGCATTCAGAGTACTAATATGCTGACATTATTTAAATATAAAAAATATTTGGTCATTAACAAACAGTTTTTGCAAATACAATGAGTTAATTTACAGGTCTTTTTTTACAATGTAAAAATACTGTTAACATTTTTAAAAATGTTAACAGTATTTTTATGCTAGATTTCTGGTAACTACGGCTGCCAGTTTTTTACTGTAAAATTGACAGTATTTTATTTATATTTAGTAGAATTTTATCTTTATTGGCAATAAGAACTGATTGATTACACACACACACACACACACACACACACACACACACACACACACACACACACACACACACACACACATACACACACACAAACACACACACATAAAAAAAACAAAAAACAAAAAAACAAAAAACACAGACACAAACTTACAATGCAGCCATATATTTCTGAAGAGCTTCTGACCTCTGGGAGGATTTCAACAGGAACATCAAAGTGCCTATAATGTCAATAAAGCTTTTTAAAGTTTCAAAACCAAAGATATCAACAGCTTTACCATATTTGATTATTTTTATAGTACTATAATTATAACAGACAATCAATTACAAAATTTCACTCCTATTTAAGACATTGAATTAATTTTATTTATTTCCTAATCAAAATCATCAACTTGTATTTTGATTCATTTCCTACAAGTTTCTTCAAACAGATAATTCTGGAAGTAATTAAACCTGTTCCAAAACTAATAAACTCTTCCATTAACACTGGTTATGTACCTAGATCCTTCAGACTGGCAGTTATCAACCCCCTAATTAAAAAACCTGACCTTGACCCTTGTCAGCTGTTCAATTATAGGCCAAAAACAAACCTCCCTTTATATCCAAGATTTAAAAAAAGGTTGTAGCTCAGCAGTTCTGCTCACATCTACTGAGGAATAACATTTTCAAAATGTATCCTTCAGGATTTAGGCTTCATTATAGCACGAACACAGCACTAGTTAAAGTTTTAAATGACCTGTTATTGGCCTCTGATCAGGGTTTTGTCTTCTTACATGTTTTGCTCGACCTTAGTGCAGCTTTTGACACCATTGATCATACTATCCTAATTGCTAGACTAGAGAATGTTGTTGGAATAAAGGGAACAGCTGTCTCCTGGTTTATATCTTATCTGACTGATCGCTATCAGTTTGTTAATGTAAATGGTTGATTTAAATTCTCCACCCTCTCAAGGTAAAGTTTGGTGTTCCACAAGGATCTGTCTTAGGCCCACTGCTTTTCTCTTTATATATGCTGCCTCTGGGTAAAATGATATAAAAACCTGGTATTAGCTCCATTGCTATGCTGATGATATACAGTTGTACATTTCAGCAAAATCAGATGAGAGAGATCAGCTTAACAATGTTGAGGAGTGTATAAAGTACATGACATGATAACTTTCTTTAGCTCATCTTGGATAAGATGGAAGTTCTTTTACTAGGACCACATGCAGCTAGAAGTAAACTTTCCGATTACTTTCACGTAGCATCTCTAAATGCATCTCTTTCAGTCTCAGTGAAGCTCAAGCTCAGATCTTTGGAGGAGCCCCACAGTTATGGAACAGCCTTCCAATCAGTGTTCGGGACTCAGACACAGTCAAGGCTGAAAACGTATTTATTTAGTTAAGCCTTTTATCTGAGATTTTTCTTAGGTAAAGGAGCAGATGTCCAGGGATCATGGATATAGAGTGTTCAGTGAATTGGGATATTTGTATGCTCTCCTGCCCTCACTCTCACACGTTCACTGTGGTGTGGAGTGCCATCTCTTATCCCAGAGATCCCTCATGTCCGTGTTACCTGTCTCTCCCTTTTAGTTATGCTGCCATAGCAAATCTTGCCAGAGTCTCCAACTGCACAGTGTCCTTAAATTTCATACAACAATAAAAGATACTTTATAATCCATATCTTTCTCTTCCCATTACTCTTCTCTCTCTCTCTCTCTCTCTCTCTCTCTCTCTCTCTCTCTCTCTCTCTCTCTCTCTCTCTCTCTCTGTCGAGTTAAACATGCTCCTGAAGTACCAGAGACCACCATTAAAGAGCAATACGAGTAAAAATGAATTTAACTGAACTGAATGTAATTCTAAATGCATTTAAAATTATTACCTATGCTTCTTGTCATTTTTCCTTTTCTTTTGTATATCATGTACCTGCACAAATCCATGTCCCACTCCATGGTGTGTATGTTGAACAGCATTGTGCGACTGGCATTGGTGACATCTGTACAGTGAATGCCACCATTTTTTCCTCCAGTTAAACTCTGAGAGAAGAAATAAAGGGAAAGAAAGATCAAGCTGACCCTCTTGGGCACAAGATAAAAATGTATGTATTAGAACATTTGTGTGTGTTTGTGTGTGTGTGTGTGTGTGTGTGTGTGTGTGTGTGTGTGTGTGTGTGTGTGTGTGTGTGTGTGGTCACTTACCCATATAAGCCAGGAGTCAATAGTTCCGAACATGGCACGATGAGCACGCACAGCTTTGTTCACCTCCACCACGTTGTCCATCAACCAGCGCAACTTCACTGCACTGAAGTACGTACTGATAGGCAGACCGGTCTTATGCTGTGCCAAAAACTCAAATAAATTAAATCAAATAAACTACTGGGAAGAATTTTAACTGAAAAGTAAACACAAATATGTAATTAGATGCAATCAAATAAAAAAAGTCAAGCTTCCTGAATAATATTATGGCAGTTATAGTAGTTTTGCAGCATTTCGAGGGAGTTATAAACTCCTATAATGATATTTTTAAGATTGTGTGTGTGTGTGTGTGTGTGTGTGTGTGTGTGTGTGTGTGTGTGTGTGTGTGTGTGTGTGTGTGTGTGTGTGTGTTTATACAAATGTGCAAGACACCTCATCATCACCTTAAAATGGTTCTTGTTCTTCCCAGGTGTTTTCTCAATAAGATGCTCAACAGTAGACTGAGTCCTTAAGTCCAGCCAGACTAAAGATGTGAGAAAGCATATTAAAACATTTCCCAAAGCCTTTTTGTATTCATATTATACACAGATATAGTATATCACATAAACAAGCAAATCCCTGGCAAGCAGTATTTTGTATTCAGTTCTAAAACACACACACAAACCAAACCTGACCTTAAAATGAGTAAACAAAATAAACAATATTCCTCGTTTAGTTTTAAAGCATCTGTATTGCTATAAAGTCAGTAGAGATGGAATAGGACAGTGACAATACGCATTCAATTAACTAATGTTCAGGGAACAGACACTAAAAGAAAGGTGCTTTATACTTGTCACATGTAGTTTACAGCGCAGTGACATTCTTTCTTCACATATCCCAGCTGGGGTCAGAGTGCAGGGTTTGCCATGTTACAGCACCCCTGGAGCACTGAGGGTTAAGGGCCTGCCTCAGGGAATCATAAGTGGTAGCTTGGCAATACCGGTGTTTAAACCCTCACCCTTACAATCAGTAACCTAGAGCCTTAACCACTGAGCCACTACCTCACCACTTCACCACAGGGTCAAATAAATTATTATTTTTTTTTTACATGTAATATTTCATATAAAGTCCTTTGGTATGATCGTTCTGCTGTAACTACCTTGGTGTAAATGATGATATTCTGCCCTCTGCTGTCTTCCCTAAACGACTAGGTTAGTACATTTTTAAGTGGTAGATATCTCCATAACTAAAACCTAATCATTAACATAACTAAAATATGTCATGTTATTATCATTATTGTGTTCAGTCTGTATGAGCATGCTTTTGAACGTGTTAATGACTAATAATGTTATATAATTAGAAAAACTATGCATTTTGAATTTAGATGGTAAGGCTGTTTACCCCCAATGTAATGAAGTAATAAGATTGCTTTTATAGAATGTGCATTATGATGATGAGGATTTTATACTAACCATCATTTAAAATATACAAGCTATAAATAAGCCTTTAAGACAAATGAGATATAAAAAATATTTAATTGTGCTCTCTGTCTTAATTTGAGAAATCCTTAATTTATCATCTGGCTTAAAATAAAACCCACATTAAAACCCACAGTAGCCCAAAAACATAGTGTGACTTAATATAATTATATGTTGCCTGTTTTAGTTCAAAGATAAGACATTTAAAAAGACATATTTGTGTTGCCACTACATTTTAAGTTCAGGGAATTATGAACCCACTGTGACAGTTAATGTGAGCTTTATTTCCATAATGTTCCGTCTCACAATAAATACACATTTTCTGTTCGCCCTTGTTAACGGTGTTCATAACTGCTTATAGCTTCTTGCCTAAAAATTCTGTCAATATTTCATTATATATTATATATATTGTAAAAATCTTTACAATTACAAAAATCTTTACTATTTTTAATATTCTTTAAAAAAAATGACACCTTAAATAATACACATGGTCAGTTGCAGCATTATCTAGTATGCACAGCAGGAGGATAAACGCTAATCAGCTTGCTACAAAGGATTATAGGTTATTTGGACTCTGTGTAATAACTAATATGTTGTACATTTTTTATATCATCAAATTATTGGAATGCCATGAAATTTGGTTTTATGGTCAAACTACATTGTAATATAGAATGCAAATTTTTTTCACTGAACTATTGTGTGGATAAAATTGTGTAGAAGGAATGTCGTTTGTTTCCATTTCTCACATGAATGTAACTGGACTGGAATGCAACATTCTGTAGTAATATGAATGCAATTATTTTCTTGCCTGTTATGATAGACTACAATTTATGATACAGTGTGATTGCCCTGTGGGTAGGCTGATTTACCAATGGCATTGTAGAGAGGTTCTCCAGTCTCTTTGTCCCACACCAATGTTGTCTCTCTCTGATTGGTCACTCCAATGGCTGTGTAAAACATTTCATTCTTAGAAAATGAGACCTTATAATTAAAAAGAAATTAGATGATTGATGATTGAAATCTAATAAGGCTAAAGATAGATAAAATACACTTACAAACAAACAAACACACACACACACACACACACACACACACACACACGCACACCTTTAATGTTGGTAACATCAATGTTGAGCTGAGTGAGTTTCTCCTTGGTCCTCTCAATGCACTTGTACACAGACTGAAGGATCTCCTTGGGATCTTCTTCCACCCATCTCAAAACAAAAAAAAAAAGAAAACCAGTAAAGTGAATATGAAAATTATACCATATTATACCACAAACATATGTACGCACGAGAAACTCTCATTTGTAATGAAAATGTTTGTGTTGAGTTGTAAAAGAATGCCAGACTATTGATAGATCATCAATAGTTCTCTCAGACTTTGGTTGCAAAGTAAATTGTAAAACTGTAAATTCCTTAATAGTTCAGATTCATTCATCAAAGGAATAATCAGATCACAGTCAGTTGTTGGACGGTGGTTTAATCCTAAATTCCATTAAAAAACCTGTAGATAAATTATGAAAAAAAATTTTTTAACAATTGATATAACAATCATTCTTTGTGTGTAATCTTTGAAGATGAAAAAGTGAAAAAAAACTAATAAAACAAAAATATTATACTTGGAAAAATGTATTATACTACAAAAATGATCGTATATTACATATCTGTGAGTGGCAAAAGTATGTGAACCTTGCTTTCAGTATCTGTTTCTGTATCAGAATTTGGTTGTTCCCTTTCTGTAATGACAGTGTACACTTGGGTTTAAATGCTTACATTTGTTGAGAAGTCCTTATTTTTTTTATTTTGCAATAATCCACTGTCAGGAAATCCTGTGAGGAAATCATGCGCGTAAGGTTTTTTTTTTTATTTTATTTTTTTTGTCAAATCTAAAATTATGCAACTTTTTGTAAATGTTTAATGCAATTTTATAAGGAAAGATTGTCATGTGTTTATGTGTAATAAGAACTACGTGCTTTCTGGGCTTGATTTCTATCATGTCCACTATACAGTATGCTTGTGTGATTATACTTAAGTATAAAATCAAGAACTATGCAAAGTATTTGAGATTATGCAGCGTTACCTAGATTTTCAAAGAAATAAAAATCTTTTTTTCATATTGCCTTACTATACTAATAATAGTCATGTATACAAATCTACATGAACTAATAATTTACACAGAAAAATCAAGGTTCAGGAATGTACCTGAACGAGTACAAATGCTTTGTCACGCCAGATGTACAATAGCAGGGTACAGCAGTACACCACTGAACATTGGTACATTTTTGTACCTTTTTGTTTGTACCCCTAAAAGAACATTTATGCACCCCTAGTAATAGAAATGTTGTGTCCTGGTACAGTACAGTTTAAAATAACATGCTGCTATTTTCCATAGTATTTCACTGATGTTTTGTGAGCAGGATGTATGCAGTAAAATTTACTGTAACTTACCCTTCTTTGGGAAAACTCTGTGTAATTTCTACCTGATGCTGACTGACAAGCTGAGAGGTTTTAGCATTAAACACCTGTGGAGAAATAATAAAACATATCATGTTGAATAACAACATGTCTAGACAAACTACTAACTGCGCAATCAACATCTCATAGAATCAATAGCCCACAACCATATCAAATGTCTACCTATCCCTGTTAAAGTCACCTGATGATGCTAAATTGCTCTCACACCACTCACTTTAAGTGACCTGATCTGTGGCGTATTACTGGAAGTAAGACTGATGTTTATCCTGGTTCTCTCCAGGACAACTTGGTAGAAGAACTAGAGACTGATATTTAATCTCCTCAAGAATGCTGAGGCAGCAGAACATCTTGGAACAATTGTTCAGGATGCCTCAAAATCGAAAAGCAGTGAATGGTTGAGTCTATAGGAGGGGGATAAGTTAGTAACAAAATAGACCAAGATATGAGTTGACAAAAAAAAAACACAAACACAGATGTTTAATTGGAATTACAGTTCTCAGGGACAAAGAAGCAATGAGATATCAGATTTATATAATTATCAGAATGAATAGTATTCAAAATTACAAAAAATGTGCCCGTCCTTCCTTCTTATAGCCCCTAAGTGGCTACCTCTAATTTAAATGTATACATACAACTTTTCGATCCAGCTGCAAAAGTCTTGTTCAGCTCATACATTTTCCTAAACTGGGTGAACTGCTCCCTTCAGGTGGGAAGTTAATGATGAGAAAAAGTCCCCACCCCCCATTTCCAGACCTGACCATATGTGCTTCACAAAAATGAAGTATACAAAGTAAATATGAATTCACTGTGTGTGTCTCTCAGTCATATGTATGTATGCAACTGTAACTGTATGTGGCTATGGTTACTTGGTTACTTATAAATAGTTATTTATAAGGCAGCGCATTCATTTACAACAGTGATTACACTGACCAGAACTGTCTGTGCATTTAAAGGTTTAAATGCATACCTTCCACTCAATCAGAATCAACTATTTAGACAGACTATGATATATACTGTATATATTTTTGGCATGACTTGGAACACTAACTGACCCATAGACCTTTTTATCCAACATCATGCTTGATCTTGCCTGATCTTACTTATGCTTTAAAGCTGAATGATCACTAAATCCTGCTGAAAGCCTTCTCAAAAAAGTGAAACTTATTATAATAGGACAAAATACTAATAAATACTAAATACTAATAATCTGTGCTGTTAAACAAACATATTTATATTTGTACGGTTTTACATATCAGGACATAATAAAAAACATTTGGTCCTTAGCAGGTCTTAGAATTAAATAAATACAACCTTAGATGAATGACAACACATTACATATTACACCGTCATTATTTATTTAACAAAAATAAAGCCAAAATGGAAAATCCATGTATAAAAACCTAAGCATACATTTACTGTTTTAATAGGATTTAAGAGGCTAAGTAGAAGCCAGGTGCTGTTAATGAAATGCCCCCACTCAAGTTTTAGCAGTTTGCTCGTCTGGTGTATTCAGGTGTGTAAACATAACGCCAAGGAGAGGACAAATCAGAAATTATCTATTGTTGTTTCCCGTCAATCTTGTAAAGGTTCAAGATCAGGCCTGCAATGCTCAGAGAAATTACAATAACCCAAGAGTTACCCAAGAGTTCTCAGACCCTATAGGCCTCAATTAGCATGTTAAATGTGAAAGTTCATTACAGTATAATTAGAAAACTGAAAGAGTATGGTTTGTTCAGGATTAGGGCTATAGCTATCGATTATTTTAGTAATCCAGTATTCTGATTATTCCAACAATGAATCAAGTGTGCCAGCGGTGAGCCAGTGGAGGGCCGAGCCGGACGAAACAAGCGGTAGGAATCACATGCAACTGATGAGACTAATCAGTGTGCTCTGTTTCAGTCCGGCAAAGCCAAGGGGTTGTGGGTGAGCACTGGTAAGGAAAGCGCCAGGGTGAAAATTAAAGTAAATAAAAAAAGCTCTGCTTGGTGAACTTTTGCCTGTCTCTCTTTCTTCCGGCATGAAACCAGTGACTTGTTACATTGAGTAATCGGATGAGAAGTACTTTCTTTATTAAAGAGCAAAACTATATACACAAGAGAAAATAAGACTTTTTCGAACCTTTTTCAAAAAATATTTATTTTTATTGCTAAAATTGCATAGAAGAAAATCTGTGAAAACGAAACGCATTTAATTGCCATATGACATGAAAATGCAAATCCAATTATATAAATAAAAAAAATCATAAATAAAAATATCTATATAAATGTCAAATTACTCCTCAAAAGAAAAAAAAGTAAACACACTGCAGGGTGTTTTCTTTATGTTTTAGTTTAAAATGATCCCAAACTTTGGAAACCTTTTGTTGTTTTCCTCGGCCTGAATCATATTGAAGGCCGTTTCTGCCACATTAAAAATACTTTTTTCTATTATCACCATTCTATTATCACCATTCTGAGACGTTCTCATAATTCTGACTTTTTTCTTGCAATTCTGCTGTTTTTACTCTCAATTCTGACTTTATTTCTCGTAAACATCTAAAATTTCTGGTGCCTCCACCGTAAATCATTTTATTTTTAACTTTCTGATACTACAGAGGGGGTGACGCTGCCAACTGGCTAAATAAAAAGTCTAAATTGTGAGAAATAAAGTCGAATGTTCAGGAACATTAGGAATAACATTTTAAACTATATTTTCACTAAAAAATTTCAATAAAAAAAGATTTAAACACATTATTGTAATAAAGTGACCATGTCTAGATGAATTTACTATGGTACCATGGGGGCTGCGGGGCTGTGTCCAAGATTTGAAACTCACGGAGGGTCTTGGAATATAACCCCTAAGTTCCAGGAAACAAGTTCACCATCTCGGAGCATGACATCAGAAAGGCAGCTAGCACCGGTATTCACCAAGATATTCAACCTCTCCCTGGAACAGTCTGTATTCCCCTCATGCTTCAGACAGTCCACTATTGTTCCCGTTCCAAAGAAACCCCAGCCCACCTGCCTCAACAACTACTGCCCAGTAGCCCTGACTTGCTTTGAAAGACTGGTCAGAGACTTCATCACTGCTTCACTTCCAGATCCACTACAGTCCGTTTACTTAATATTACACATCTTCCCCACACAAATGTGCCACCTGGACTGCAGAAAGGGGAATTATCTGAAAATGCTCTTTGTGGACTACAGTTCAGCATTTACCACCCTAATTCCCTTCACACTCACCTCTAAGTTGGAGGTCCTGGGACACAGCCCACCCCTGTGTCAATGGTTCTCCAACCTTATGACAGACAGACCACAAGCTGTACGAGTGGGCAAACACACCTCATCCTCCCTCCCCCTCAGCACTGGAGCTCCTCAGGGTTGTGTTTTGAGCCCCCTGCTGTACTTGCTGTACATATATGAATTCCAACTTCCCCATCATCATTAAGCTGATGACCCTGTTGTGGTGGGCCTTATCTCCAACACTGATGAGACGGCCTACCTACAGTAGAGATGGTGCCAACAATCTTCTCCTTAACATCAGCAAGACGAGTTAATAGTGGACTTCAGCACGAAGCAGGAGCTGTCATACCAACCGCTAAAGATCAACGTGACACCAGTAAAGAGAGTGGACAGTTTCCGGTACCTAGGTGTTCCCATCACACAGGACCTGTCTTTGTCCTGTCTCATTAACACCCTCGTGAAGAAGCCCCAGCAGCGTTTGTAGTATCTGAGATGCCTAAGGGACTTTAAACTACCCTCTAATGTGTTAAGGACTTTCTACACCTGCACCACTGAAATTGTCCTGACAGGTAACATCACTTCCTGGTTCAGATGTTCTGCAGTCCAGGGAGCTTGGTGTGCTTGGTATGGTATCTTCTGGAGGGCTCACCTGTCCTGTATGCTCCTGTTGTCCACAGCATATGGTGCTGGACCAGGGCCAGGAATATTTCCCTCAGTGAAGGACCTCAGCCATCCTAACAATGGACAAAGAAGTGCTTCCATTCCTTGAAGGCACAGAGGAGCAGCTTCTTCCTGCAGGCCATTTGGAGTTTAAATCAGGAAACACCTAGCACCCAGTACATGAACTTTCTCTGACTGGACTTTTCCATTCAATTGTTTTGCACAAAACTGACACTTTAACACTGGTCTGGCACAGCACAGTGTCACTTTAATCATCACAGGGCAATCACACTGGGACACTTTAATACTATATATATATACATGTATGTATGTATGTATATATATATATATATATATATATATATATATATATATATATATATATATATATATATATATATATATATATATATATATATATATATATACTACTCATCCCTTCCTGCCTAATTCTTGTATATATATATATATATATATATATATATATATATATATATATATATATATATATATATATATATATATGACCTTTAGAGAGCTGTGCATAAACAAATACCTGCAAATCTCAAGAGCTAAAGTAAGACACAGATAAAGACATGCAGAACATAATTGCTTCAAGTTATTGCCGCTATAACTGATTCTACAAGCTATTGATACATAAAGTGTATTTAATGTTTCACACATGGTTTCTTCTTTTCTGCTTAATTTTTGCAAATATAAATAATAACACAGTGCAATATGTCATGTGTTGTTCATCTGAGGTTGTATTTACCTACTGTAATTCTAAGAACCGATAAGGACCAGATGATTTTTATTATGTCCTACATAAAAACATAGAGGGTGAATGCATTTTTCCTTTTTCCAAAATAACAGCCATATGCTTGTTATTTATAGAGTTATTAAAAATGTGTTACACCAGGCATCACCACAGTATATTAGAGAAATGTAAACCCTAATGTAAACCGCACAGCAAATAGGAAGTTTTGAGTTATTTTGGCATTATTCTGTTAAAAATGTTTGGTGGACTTAGGATTTTCAAAACATAGGATTTTCGGTATAGTTCAGGGACAGAACAATGGATTTATTCACATTAGGACATCAGAAAAAAGTCCAAGTTACTACACACCAGTATGATGAAACACTGTAACACTCATTAACTTCATTGTTAAGAGGTAAAAAGTTCAACTTGTGAACCTGTACTGTTAAACTTTGAACTGTCTGTTGTGTTTACTTGGTTGTAGAATTCCAAGGTAAATTAAATGTCTACATGAACTTCACTGAACAAATCTTCACATCAAATCTATTTCCAATATTTCCATAGAGTTTATTTCAGCACTTCCTTACTGTTTAGAATAAACTTTATTTTTTCTCAGTACAGACCTCACTGAAAATTTCAACTTCATTACAAATATACAGAGCAGGTTTTTTTTTTTTTTTTTAATATACTTTAAACTGTTACACATATTTTTTGTCCAGTCCAACAAACAAAAAACATTTCTTATTAATATTGCCTGTGTTTTTCAAAAATCCTCAAGTGTTTTCTAAAGGGGGTTTTTATAAAATCTTGATGTTAATCTTAATGTTCTCAGCAGGTGTGGATTATCATCACCATAATAATAATAATAATAATAATAATAATAATAAAAACAATAATAATTATTATATCCATTGTTGTTGTCATATTATTGTTGTTGTATAGTTATATAAATATTATTCTTATAGCAAGATATGAAGCAAGGTAGTATGCAACCTTTAAAAATGGTAAATGAACACATTAACACGCACGCACACACACACACACACACACACACACACACACACTTTTCTCACCAAAAACCTTGTGGAACTGGTTCCCTGGTCCACTGCCCCAACCAGCGGATCCTCCGCCATAGTATATGTGTGTGTGTGTGTGTGTGTGTGTGTGATAAGGTGAGAAAGAGGTATCTCGCTTTTTTATATCCCTGGTGAGGGAAAGGCTCGTGCGCGCGCGCGTGCTCGTGTGTGCGTAAGAGAGAGAGAGAAAGAGAGAGAGAGAGAGAGAGAGAGAGAGAGAGAGAGAGAGATTTCATTACAGGAGAAGGTTTCTGGTCAATAAATATTGCTGTTTATTTTACAGATTTATAATACGAAGCGTTTATTCTACCTAAAAAAACATTTCACAAAGTTTTCACTAAATAAATTAAAATACATTAACCTGAGCTAAACCAATGATTTAATAAGCTAAACACAAGCTTAACCAACGATGACAATAACCAGGAAAGAAAAACATGAGACAGAGTGCTGTGAACAGTGGAGTTATGTACAAAAGTGCTATTTAGCATGAGCGTGAATTAAGTGAAGAAACATACATGGGACATGAACGCACGGTGTGCAATGGCTGACGAGAAGCATTTTTGTTATATGCTGACACTGTGAAAATCAAACAAATATAAATTCGTCTGAACTTTTTCACCTTTAATGTGATAAACAGAAGCCATTTGGGGGGGAAAGTGTACATACTCCTTTATAACAGGGCCTGTGACTTTGTTCAGTAGGATCCAATCACAGTTAAACCAGTATCAGCCATCTCTTACAAAGACGATACACTTCCTGCTAAAACACGTCAGATTTGGTTATGGTTTGACGGGACCAAGGTAATTCTTTTCAGCAAAATTTAAATGGTATCCTTGGAACAAATCAAAACTTAGCACCCAAAAAACAGCACACCTACAATGCATGGGGTTGGGACCATCATGCTATGGGGCTGATTTACTTCATCTGGGACTATAGCTTTGGTCAAGATAGAGGGATTGAATACCAAGCTAATTTAGTCCAAACCTGAAGGCCTCTGTTAGACAGCTGCTGACAGATGCACCTTCCAATACAAATAATAACCCAAAGCACAGATCTAAAAAGTCCGGCTATTTTTAAAAGATAGGTGGAATTAAATAAGTTGGTAGACTCGTGCTAAATTGGAAGACAAAAAAAAAAACAGTTAAGTGCTGTATTGCAAGCAAGTGACTGTAGCAGAGTGTTACTTAAGGGGTAATAATTTTTATTTCTTTTTGTTTTTTAGTTAGCTGCTGTATCATATTAAAATTGGAATGAGATCTAAAATGCATTATAATTGTTTACCTCACAAAAACCTGCCATTTTAACAGTTGAGTGTAGACACTTATTGCTGTGTATGTATCAGAACGTAGCGACCTCTACTGGCAGAAAAGTGTAGGACAAGCTTCAACTGCAACTGAAGGCTTCCATTTTCTAAACAGCAATGAGTCAAATAGTGACTCAAATATCTTATGCATTATTCATTTTGCTTAAAGTAGTGGAAAAGTTAATGAATGATTGAGATGAGTCAATGAGATAATGATTCATTCTATCGCAGGTTTTCTAAATGTATTTGAAGGCACAACATGCACACATAGCCATAAAATAATTGAATTATGCATCATACATTTTGTGATTCTTTATTTATTGCATAAAGTTTTTAACTGAAATATAATACATACAGCTTTTTAAAGTGACACAATAATCCATATATAAGAAATTCAGTAAAAAGAAATTACAAATGTGATAAAAAAAGAGAAACTCACAATATCATCTTTTATTAATCTATTTTTTATACATATTTTTGGGCAAATATTTTTTATTAAATGTTATAGTATTTGTACAGCACCTATAACAATAAACATTCACAAAGCAGCTTTACCTAAATAAATAAAATCTAAATTAAATTAAACAAATCTCTCTAATTTTATCCCTAATGGGCAAGCCATTGGCAAAATATTAAAAGGAAAATCTTCTTGTAAAGATACAGTACAAGCAAAAAAAAAAAAAAAAACAACACAAGAAAAGACTCTAAAAGACTCTAAAAGAAACCCATTTTTCTCTTGGTGACAACAGATATTCATGCATTATTCAATTCAATTTCAATTAATTTTTATTTGTGTTGCACTTTTAACAATGGACATTGTCTCAAAGCAGCTTTATACAGATTATGTGGTAATAAAAAATTAATATGTTCTTTATAAGTGTAAGTTCGTCCCTGATGAGCGAGCCGGTGGCGACTGTGGCAAGGAAAAACTCCTTGCGATGAAATAAGGAACAAACCTTGAGAGGAACCAGACTCAAGAGGGAACCCATCCTCATCTGGGTTGCACCGAGGTTGCAACAGAGAGAGAGAGAGAGAGAGAGAGAGAGAGAGAGAGAGAGAGAGAGAGAGAGAGAGAGAGGAGGGGTGACAGAAAGACATGGATATGGATATGGATTATTATGTGTCTTTATTGACTAAATAAATAGGTTTTCAACCTCGACTTGAACACTGAGACTGTGTCTGAGTCCCGAACACTGGTTGGAAGGCTGTTCCATAACTGAGGGGCTTTATAAGAGAAACATCTGCCCCCTGCTGTAGTCTTCATTATTTGAGGTACCAACAAATAGCCAGCACCTTTTGATCTAAGTAGGCGTGGAGGATCATACTGGTACAGAAGTTCACTCAGATACTGCGGTGCGAGACCGTTAAGTGCTTTAAAAGTCAGTAGTAGTATTTTATAATCAATGCGAGATTTAATTGGGAGCAGTGTAGACTGATTACAACAGGGGTGATATGGTCATATTTTTTAGATCTAGTGAGGACTCTTGCTGCTGCATTCTGAACTAAATTATGCTTACTGGTGTACACTTGAGTGCAAAACTGTTTGCCTGTTTCAATTGTAGTTCTACGCTATTTTAGCAGAACTGTTCGTTTTAACTGCAGTTTATTTTCATGGTCAAATGAAACCATTAAAATGCTTGAGAGCTTGTGAGTGAGGGTCAACAGCATCCAAACATCCCAAATCACCAAAACACTATATAACCGTAAACACTCCAAAAATCCTGAGTACCTAAGTAATCCCTTACCTCTGTTTGACTAAACAAATAAGCTTTCAACTTTTAACGTTTTCAATATTCATGGATATAAAGCGGAGATTAGATATTGGCCTATAGTTGGACAGCTGAAAGGGGTCAAAGTCAGATTTTTTAATTACAGTTTTGATGACTGCTTAAATGCTACAGTTACATAACCAGTGCTAATAGACAAATGTATTAGTTTTGGAAGTGGTTCTAGTAAATAAGTTAATAAGGAAATTAGTCAAATGTATTCTCTAAATGATGTTTAAAACATTGGAATTGCTAATATGATTCAGTTATATTGTTATTTATCAGATTGTCTGGTTTTAATTTAATAGTCTGGAATTTTTGGCTAAAATGATCAGGATTATATATATTTTTTTAACTTCTAAGAGATTCGCTATAGCTCATGAAGCACTAATTTCATGCTATTTGAAAATATTTGTCATGTAGTTGGACACAATTTATGCTCTAATTTCTGCCCTGTTGTGTAGTGTAGTGTAACGGTAATTCTAAGATTCAATAGCCTGATCATATTCGGTGGAGTCAGATAAAATCATAATCAATACCAGTTGCAGACTGTGCATTTCACACCTAGGCCTTCAGTGGTGTTCTACCACACCTCTTAGAAAAAAGTGTTTGCATGCAAATTTAAAATAATCCATGTAGTAAAAAAATAAAAAGGAAAAAAGGGAGAAAAAACTACAGTTACATACTAGAGTTCTTCGAGTATGTGGTTCAGTTAATCACATACTGACTCCATAAAAAAGTACTAATGCCATGGAAAAGTAAATGTCAGTCCAAATGGCAGAAAATTAAATAACAGTATAGTTTCTTCACCCCACTTTCTGTACCTCTACACCTCTTCTTCCTCTTCTGGTCCTTTTAAATGGGGGACAGTTCCCTTCCTGTTTCTCCCTCTTTATTTTCATCCCCACTGTCTTCCCAAACAGGTCAAGTCAAGTCAAGTCAAACCAAGTCAAGTCAGATGAGCAGACTGTGGCAAGGAAAAACTCCTTTAGATGTTATGAGGAAGAAACCTTGAGAGGAAACAGACCCAAAAGGGGAACCCATCCTCATTTGGGTGACATCAAGAGTGTGATTATAGTCTTTAAACAATACAGAACACTGGAGAGTGAGAACTAACATGAGCACTGGAATGTAAGATTATAAGTAATGTTGTTTCTACAGTCTTTTACAGTCATTTGTGGTTATAAAACTATGAGCTACTGAGCAACTCATAAAATAGCTCAACATTTGCGATCAACACAGATCCAACACCAGCTTCTCCATGCCAGAGCCTTTAAACACTCAAAGAGGTCCAATGTCAAAACTCTAATTAGCACTGGTACGTCTCTAGATGGTTCGCGATGTTTGCGGGGTCAGCATTTACTTCTTTAAAGGTCCAAAATATAATTTCATTATATTTAATCAATTTAAATGACAGAAGCCCGATTGAGATGGTATGGACATGTGCAGAGGACAGACATGGGGTATATCGGTAGGAGAAGGCTGATGATGGAGTCGCCAGGAAGGAGGAAAAGAGGAAGACCAAGGAGGTGAGGATGTGGTAAAGGGAAGACATGCAGGTAGTTGGTTTGAAAGAGGCAGATGTAGAGGACAGGGGGGTATGAAGACAAATGATCTGCGGTGGCGCCCCCTAATGGAAGCAGGCAAAAGAACAAAAATAATTTGTTAAAAGTAATTAATTACTCAATTTAATCAACCAAATAAAAAGGTAAACAGCATTTGATTTATTCTACTTTATTTTTTATAAAATATTATTTTATATATTATTTAACCAAGCAGGCATTTTATTTAAAATAGTTTAAAAGATTTTTACAATAATAAACGGCATTAATAAATAATGACAAGCAATTAAAAAAAAATTTTCTTCCCCCCAACTGTACCGAAATTGAACTGAACTGTGTCTTAAAAACTGAGGTATGTACCAAACAGCAAATATTAGCATGTAACCCCTCCATGATTCAGAGGGGAAAATGGGGATAATAGATAGGCTTGAGAAAACTTAAAAAAGGGATTTTAATTTCTCAAGTCTTACTTTTACTGTTTTTATTTAATAGCATGTATACACAAACACACACGGCTTTGTGCTGCTTGGCTCTTGTCTCTCCCACCCTCTCTTACCAGAGATGAGGAGTAACAAAATACAAATACTTTGTTACTATACTTTAATAGATTTTTCTGGTACTTTTTACTTTCTCTCATTACTCAATATCTTTTACACAAATATCTGTACATTCTACTTCTTACATTTTCAAACCAGGCTCGTTACTTTAGTTTCAATCTATTTGGTGACATGACTAATATTTTTCTTCTCACTGCGTGCTGTTTTCAGCCCATCAACCTGTTTCTTTTCGTTGCGTGGCATTTTCAATCTACCACTGGTGTATCATTTCCTGGCTCTAACACATCACAGACGTGGACTAGTTTACGGAGCTAACAACAAGCAAGGCAGAAGGCAACAATAAGTATGAGGCTAACATGGGTAAAACAGAGGGAGTCAGTGATGTAAACATGACTGAGAACAGAGACATTCCTGATCCTCTGTTCATCATCATCTTTTCTCTGCTTGTGTTCTATATGGTGGTTGTTCAGCCTGGATACATTCATTAGGTAGCAAAATTTGTAATTCTTTTGTATTAATATATTAATATATTGTGAGGTCTACTTACCAGCATGACTATAAAACAGGCAGTAGTAATGTCTACTTTTTACTTTTAGTGAGTGCAGTGATTACCTGAATGAAAGCCTGTTCACATGATTTACATCACTTCACTAGATCTGAATAAAAGGCAAGTTGTCTCAACTGCAGAGAGTCTCACTGATTTCATAAATATAGAAACATAATGCAGAGGTGAGACCCGTTATACAACAGAGTGGGAAAGTTACTCTCTCATTAACTTCTTCTTCTTCTTCTTCTTCTTCTTCTTTTTCTTCTTCTTTTTCTTCTTCTTCTTCTTCTTCTTTCGGCTTCTCCCATTAGGGTTTGCCACAGCGGATAATCCGTCTCCAAACGCCCTCTGTCCTCTAGATCTGCCTCTTTCAACCAACTACCTGCATGTCTTCTCTCACCACATCCATAAACCTCCTCCTTGGTATTTCTCTTTTCCTCCTTCCTGGTGGCTCCATCCTCAGCATTCTCCTACTGATATACCCCATGTCTCTCCTCTGAACATGTCCAAACCATCTCAATCAGTGCATGTAGGACGTTTTGGAGACAAGGTGAGGGAGACGACCCTCATCTTGTCTCCAAAACGTCCTACATGCGCTGTCCCTCTAATAAACTTATTTCTAATCCTGTCCATCTTCGTCACTCCCAACGAAAACCTCAACATCTTCAGCTCTGCTACCTCCAGCTCCACCTCCTGTCTTTTACTCAATGCCACTGTCTCTAAACCATAAAACATGCAGGCCTCACCACAGTCCTAAAAAACTTTCCCTTTCACTCTCGCAGATACTCTTCTATCACAAATCACTCCTGCTATCACTCTTCTCCACCCACTCCACCCTGCCTGCACTCTTTTCTTCACTTCTCCAACACACTCTCCATTACTTTGCACTGTTAACTCCAAGTACCTAAACTCCTCCACCTGGTCCAACCGACTTTTCACTCTTCATCCTGTTAATTGCTACTCTCACTTCCTCCTTACTAATCCTATCCTCTTCCTGCTTCACCATCTCCACACCATCTAACCTTCTCTTTCTCTCATTTTCCTCATTCATCAGCTGCTCAAAAAACTCCCTCCATCTTCTCAACACACTCTCCTCACTAGTCAACACATTTCCATCTCTATCCTTTATTGCTCTAATTTGCAGCACATCCTTCCCAACTCGGTCTCTCTGCCTGGCCAATCGGTACAAATCCTTTTCTCCTTCCTTAGTGGCCAATTTCTCATACAGCTCCTCATATGCCTTTTCCTGGCTTTTGCAACATCCCTCTTTACCTGCAGTCGTATCTCCTTGTACCCCTGTCTACTTTCCTCATCACTCTGTCAATCCCAATTCTGTTTTGCCAACCTCTTTCTCCTTATGCTCTCCTGCACTTCCTCATTCCACCACCACATCTCATTGTCTTCCTTTCTATTTCCAAAAAGTACCTTTCTAACTGTCTCCCTTATCACTTTTGCAGTAGTTGCCCAATCATCCAGCACCTCCTTAACACTACAGAGCCTCTGTCTGACCTCTTTCCTGAATCTCACACTACATTCTTCCGCCTTCAGTTTTTAACATCTTATTCTTCTTTCAATCTTCTTCTCTTCTTCTTCACCTCCAAAACCATCCTACATACCACCATCTGATGCTGTTCAGCTACACTGTCCCCTGCCAGCACCTTACAGTCTCCAATCTCTTTCAGGTTGCATCTCATGCATAGCACATAGTCCACCTGTGTGCACCTTCCTCCACTCTTATACGTCACCATTTCCATCCTTTTAGCAAAATCTACCACCATCTGCCCTTCCACATACCTCTACTTAAAGCCATACCTACCATCACCTCCTCATCACCTCTGTTCCCTTCACCTACATGCCCATTGAAATCCGCCCCAATAAGCAATCTTACACCTTCTACCACTTCATCCAACATCCTTCTCCTCCATCACACAACCCACATTTATCATTGCCCCTTTAACTTCTAGATTCTTACTGTACTCTTCCTTGAGAATCACCCCTACACCATTTCTCTTTCCATCCACACCATAATAGAACAGTTTAAACCCACAAAATGTGTATAAATGACTCTGTGAATGTCCTTGAGTGGCCCAGCCAGAGCCCAGACTTGAACCCGATTTAACATCTCTGGAGAGATTTAAAAACGGCTGTGCACTGACGCTATCTGTTGGACTTATTTTAGCAGAATTTAATGAATGTCTTCATTCTTTCCATCCTTCATTCATTCACTCCCTCGATATGTGGAATTGTCAGGATTTTCTCCTTTTAAGAGAAATTCTTGAAGCTGGACAAAAAACCCTAAAGAATACCTAGCATTGGCATTAGTCGCTAACCAGGAAGCGAATGAGTTGCTACAGTGACACTGCGCTGACTCTAGGTTTTTTTTTTTTTTTACAGTGCAACATGAAAGTATTCAAAGTGCTTCACTTTTTTCACAATTTTGTTATGCCTTATTCAAAAATGGAATAAATTCATTATTTTTGTTGTCAAAATTCTACAAACAATACCCCATAATCACAAAATAAAAGAAGATTGTTTGAAATATTTGCAAATTTATTAAAAAATTTAAATAAAAATTTTTTAATTACATGTACATAAGTATTCACAGTCTTATGTACAGTCATGTACATAAGTATTCACAGTGCTCAATACTTTGTTGAAGCACCTTTGACACCAGTTACAGCCTCAAGTCTTTTTGAGTTTGATGCTGCAAGCTTGGCACAAATATTTTTGGGCAGTTTCTCCCATTCTTAATTGCAGAACCTCTCAAGCTCCATCGGGATGGATGGGGAGCGTCAGTGCACAGCCGCTTTTAAATCTCTCCAGAGATGTTAAATCGGGTTTAAGTCTGGGCTCTGGCTGGGCCACTCAAGGACATGATACTTGCCATTCAGTCTAAAGAGTTTAATCTTTGTTTCTCACAATCTGAGAGTCCTTCAGGTGCCTTTTTAGCAAACTGCAGGTGGGCTGTTATGTGCCTTTTACTAAGGTGTAGCTCCGTCTGGCCACTCTACCATACAGGCCCTTTTGGTGAAGTGCTGCAGAGATGGTTGTTCTTTTTGTTCTTCTCTATCCACAGAGTAACCCTGGAGTTCTTTCAGAGTGACCATCGGGTTCTTGGTCACCTTCCTTTAGAATTAAAAACTCTCTTTACCTCACTACACCTTACTACACTCTTACTGTACTTTTCCCTCAGGATTACCCCCACACCATTTTTCTTTTCATCCACACCATGATAGAACAGTTTAACACCCCTTCTAATGTTCCTGGCTACTCCCTTTTACTTAGTCTCCTGAACACACAACATACCTACCTTTCTCCTCTCCATCATATCAGCTATCTCTCCCTTTCACAGTCATAGTGCCAACATCTAAAGTGCTCACCCCACTGTCCAATCACCTACACTTATCATACACTACACGATACTCCGTTGGCTAACGATAGCTAAGGTGGTCGTTGGTAACCCGGGCCTTAATCGATCTGGTATGAAATTCAGGTTTGTGATTCACATATTTGATGATAAGAGTGCACTGGCTTGTGCCACCCTAATGGCTGGGCTAATAATAATAATAACAACAACAACAACAACAACAACAATATAATAATATTAACAACATTATTACTACTACTACTAATACCTAGAACACAAAAACATAAATAATAATAATAATAATAATTATAAAATAATAATAATAATTATTAATATAGTGAATCGGTTCATCAGAATGCCTTCACTGATTGGATGACGTAAAGAACCGATTCGTTCGGACCTGGTCGTTCCCCTGCTTTCCAATGCGCGGCGTTCTCCGTTATTCCGTTATGGACTAAAGCTCTCATCTCCGCTCCGCCTACACAAACCGGGCAAAGAGAAGCAGCGAGGATCCTCGCTGAATCCGAAAAAGAAAAAGAATTCATTAACAAACGATGATATACGGCGTCTCGGATGCAGCTTTGGTGTAAAAGCTCAGTCGGAGTGTAAGCTCGGCTAAACCAAGCGAGAAGATGGCGAACGATTCTCCAGCTAAAAGTCTGGTGGATATAGACCTCGCCTCTCTGCGGGTATGTAGCGCTTAGCTTTAGCTCCCTCTCCCCACCGCCTGGTCGCCGCTTCCACCGGAAACACTGCCTTGTGAAATATAAAAGCAATGCTGCATTTTTGTGTTGGTTCTAAAATCTTTGTGTGTGTGTGTGCGTGCGTGCGTGCGTGTGTGTGTGTGTTGTGTTCTATTGATGTGGCTCGCCCAGAACCGAAAAGTCCTTTGTTTGCGAAAAAAAAAAAAGCATTTTGCCGCTTATAAATACCAAAATCTCTGTACATCATCATTTCTTATTGTTGTTCATGCTCAGCATTGTGTACACTTGTGTATGATTTGTGTGTGCTGTTAAGGATTGGTGCCTTGTGTGTTTTTCAGGACCCCGCTGGGATTTTTGAGCTGGTCGAGGTGGTGGGAAATGGCACATATGGACAAGTATACAAGGTGGGTTTGGGCCTCCAGCCTTCCTTTCTGCTTTAAAGCTCCATTTCTTACAACCATTCAAGTGAATATTTATAATGCACTGAGCCCCAGTGTGAAATGAGATGTGATCATGCAATCATATGTAGTAGATCTCATCCAGTGATGGTGCACTGCTTGATTGGAATCCTGTTGGGATTTTCAGGATCAGATGGGCACTGCCCTGTATTTTCACTCTCTGAGACATGACAGTAATTTTGAGCCACATATCAGGTGATTGCTGTGATTTATTGTCCCATTGGCCCTGCTCCTTTTGTGCAGTTTGATGGGTGTGATCGCCTCTGCGCATTTCCACTTCATTCCCCTTACTGCAGCAGAGTACCGTACTGCACAACTGGAGCAGGGCAGGAAGGCGTTAAAATCGAGTAACACATCGCATTAATCTGGGGTTTCTTCCCCTCATACACCGACTGCTCCCTGTTTGTCAGAGTGCGACATCACATCCTGTTGGGAAGCCGCTGAGAAAAGTGATCACGCCATGTCTGTGTGAACGTTAGATCAGGAAGAAAGTCCAGGTCTTTGATCTTGACAGAACCCCAACCAAACCCAATGAAATGCCTCTATAGACTAGATCAGTTTAACCTCGTGGGCGTAGCTTTCTCTGTGATTTTATCTTGATTCTTTTGATTATCAGTATGTAAATTAGTATATATAGTTTTAAGAACTCGCGTTACGGTCATCCCACGTTTATCTTCGTTACGTGCCAAAACACAATTTCCGCCGATAAATGGACGCCGCCCAAAAAATTTATTTATTTTTCATTTTTATTTTTCTTGTTTAAGCCATAAATCCTCCTCCCACTCTCTTTAAACTCGCACACAAAACATTTGCAAGAATATAGCAAAATGAATTTTGTGTAAATTTGTAGAAATATCGCATTTATAGCGAGTACTGTGGTACAGTACGGTAGCGTAGCCTATGCGTAGTTTCTCTGATTGTTTATTGGTTGAAGTGTCCTATGACGTCAAAAAAGGGTGTTAAAGATGCACATCACTGCATTCTTTATTTTCATCTGCTATATCTGGTGACGCACGTCTTCATCTCAATGAATCAGCAGAAGCTTACGTTTTTTTGTTATGCTACTTATTTCTTATGGTGAACTGAAATCGGGACTATTCGAAGAAATGAAATAATTCTGTGCCAAATTGAAAATAAAATAAAGATAAACTGCGATAAATTGCATCGAAGAATATCTGTGAAAACTAAACCCATTTAATGCATTTAATTGCCGTATTACTTTAAAATACCAATACAAATATATGATTAAATAAAATCATACATAAAAATATTAAAATCAATTTAAAATTACCTTAAAAATAAAAGGTAACTGCACTGCATGGTGTTTTCTATAATATTTTGGTTTGAAATGATCCCAAACTTTGGAAACTTTCTGCTGTGGTCTGAATCTTCTCCTCATCTCTTGCCTGTCTCTCTGTTTTTCATTCTTCTGTGTTTACCAGGGTAGAGGTAATACTCGGCTAAAACTTGAAGTACCAATTATACTTTTTTTTTTTTACTCAAGTGAAAGAGAAGAAGTTTGGGCTCTGACATGTAGAAGTATAGCCTTTATTTCTCACATATACAGTGAGGAAAATAAGTATTTGAACACCCTGCTATTTTGCAAGTTCTCCCACTTAGAAATCATGGAGGGGTCTGAAATTGTCATCGTAGGTGCATGTCCACTGTGAGAGACATAATCTAAAAAAAAAAATCCAGAAATCACAATGTATGATTTTGTAACTATTTATTTGTATGATACAGCTGCAAATAAGTATTTGAACACCTGAGAAAGTCAATGTTAATATTTGGTACAGGAGCCTTTGTTTGCAATTACAGAGGTCAAACGTTTCCTGTAGTTTTTCACCAGGTTTGCACACACTGCAGGAGGGATTTTGGCCCACTCCTCCACACAGATCTTCTCTAGATCAGTCAGGTTTCTGGCCTGTCGCTGAGAAACACAGAGTTTGAGCTCCCTCCAAAGATTCTCTATTGGGAGACTGGCTAGACCATGCCAGAACCTTGATATGCTTCTTACAGAGCCACTCCTTGGTTATCCTGGCTGTGTGCTTTGGGTCATTGTCATGTTGGAAGACCCAGCCTCGACCCATCTTCAATGCTCTAACTGAGGGAAGGAGGTTGTTCCCCAAAATCTCACAATACATGGCCCTGGTCATCCTCTCCTTAATACAGTGCAGTCGCCCTGTCCCATGTGCAGAGAAACACCCCCAAAACATGATGCTACCACCCCCATGCTTCACAGTAGGGATGGTGTTCTTGGGATGGTACTCATCATTCTTCTTCCTGCAAACACGTTTAGTGGAATTATGACCCAAAAGTTCTATTTTGGTCTCATCTGACCACATGACTTTCTCCCATGACTCCTCTGGATCATCCAAATGGTCATTGGCAAACTTAAGACGTGCCTGGACATGTGCTGGTTTAAGCAGGGGAACCTTCCGTGCCATGCATGATTTCAAACCATGACGTCTTAGTGTATTACCAACAGTAACCTTGAAAACGGTTGTCCCAGCTCTTTTTAGGTCATTGACCAGCTACTCCCGTGTAGTTCTGGGCTGATTTCTTACCTTCTTAGGATCATTGAGACCCCACGAGGTGAGATCTTGCATAGAGTCCCAGTCCAAGGGAGATTGACAGTCATGTTTAGCGTCTTCTATTTTCTAATGATTGCTCCAACAGTGGACCTTTTTTCACCAAGCTGCTTGGCAATTTCCCTGTAGCTCTTTCCAGCCTTGTGGAGGTGTACAATTTTGTCTCTAGTGTCTTTGGACAGCTCTTTGGTCTTGGCCATGTTAGTAGTTGGATTCTTACTGATTGTATGGGGTGGACAGGTGTCTTTATACAGCGTAAATATTGACGTAAAAATTGACAGCCTATATATATATATATATATATATATATATATATATATATATATATATATATTTTAATATTTATTAATTAGGGCTGGGCGATATGGCCTAAAAAAAGAAATCCCGGATTTTTTCACAAAAAATCCGATTTGCGATTTTAATCAATTTTTTTCCCCCTGCTTAAAATCAATCTGCATATGACAAAAAAAAAAAAAAAAGGTTTTTTTATTAAAGAAAGTTTATTTACCCTTCTGGCATTATAACCCACTTTGGGTTAAAGTGCAATCAGAAACAACAACCCAAAAATACAAGATGGCGGCCCTGCCATTGTAAATTGTGAAATAGAACGTAACATAACATAAAATCTACAAAGAAAAATGTTTTATGAGTGTTTGAATGTGGAACATGATTGAAAATGCACCTGAGGTTTTGAGTGATTTTGCCTTTACTTTTCTCCAAAACTCCACAGTAAAATGAGATAAAATTTAACAGAGTAATAGACAGGGACACTGTAAATAAAAATAATTTGAAAGATTGAGCAAACCTATAAAGAAAAGTGTTTTATGAGTGTTTGAATGTGGAACATGGTTAAAAATGCAGTGATGTTTGCAGTGATTTTGCCTTAACTTTTCTTAAAAATTCTACAGTAAAATCACTGTTTGAGTGTTTGAATATGGTGATTTAAATGATCTGATTTTTCTGTTTCTTAATGGAAATGCCGTTCTGAAGCGTCTTTACATGTATTTTGGTCGCTTTCACCACCCGTACCGTAAGTGTACAATTGGACTCGCAACACTAAACAAAGTGCGGCTGCTTAACAGTGTATTTTCAACATGCGGCTGCTTAATTTTACTTGGGAACGAGTTCTTCTCTGCTCGCTGCCATGTTGTTTGTGTATCTGTATGGCAAACGCGCAGGGGGAGGGGGCGGGGGCTGAGTCCGTTCGAAACTATGGGAGCCCAGAGGGGAGCGTCGGCGGACATTAAAGAGAAACCCGATTTTTATGAAAACGATTTATCGCCCAGCCCTAATATTAATATATATATATATATATATATATATATATATATATATATATATATATATATATATATATATATATATATATATATATATATATATGCACAAAACAGATAAAAAATGTTGTTACCTATTAAATGTGTCCAGGCTGAACATCCACGTAAAGAACACAAGCAGAGAAAAGATGATGATGATGATCAGGAATGTCTCTGTTATCAGTCATGTTTACATCGCTGACTCCCACTGTCTCATCCACGTTAACCCCAAACTTCTTGTTGCTTTCTGCCTGCTCATTCTTAGCTTTCTAAACTAGTCTACATCTGTAGTGAGTGAAAGGCAGGACATTATACACCATTGGATTGAAAAATGAATGAACTAAAAATATTGACCATATTTAACCAAATCATCCATCCATCCATCTTCTCCCGCTTATCCGATGCCGGGTCGCGGGGGCAGCAGTCTAAGCAAAGATGCCCAGACTTCCCTCTCCCTAGACACTTCTTCCAGCTCTTCCGGGGGGACACCAAGGCGTTCCCAGGCCAGCCGGGAGACATAGTCTCTCCAGCGTGTCCTAGGTCTTCCCCGGGGTCTCCTCCCAGTGGGACGCGCCCGGAACACCTTCCCAGGAAGGCGTCCAGGAGGCATCCGGAACAGATGCCCGAGCCACCTCAGCTGACCCCTCTCGATGTGGAGGAGCAGCGGATCTACTCTGAGCTCCTCCCGAGTGACTAAGCTTCTCACCCCATCTCTAAGGGATCGCCCAGCCACCCTGCGGAGGAAGCACATTTCGGCCGCCTGTATCCGGGATCTTGTCCTTTCGGTCATGACCCAGAGCTCATGACCATAGGTGAGAGTAGGAACGTAGATTGACCGGTAAATCGAGAGTTTCGCCTTGCGGCTCAGCTCCTTCTTCACCACGACAGACCGGTACATCGACCGCATTACTGCAGGAGCTGCACCGATCCGTCTGTCAATCTCCCGTTCCACCCTTCCCTCACTCGTGAACAAAACCCCAAGATACTTAAACTCCTCCACTTGCGGCAGGAACTCCCCACCAACCTGACGTGGGCAAGCCACCCTTTTCCGACTGAGGACCATGGCCTCGGATTTGGAGGTGCTGATTCTCATCCCAGCCGCTTCACACTCGGCTGCAAACCGTCCCAGTGCATGCTGAAGGTCCTGGTCTGATGAAGCCAACACGACAACATCATCTGCAAAGAGCAAAGACGAAATCGTGTCGTCACCAAACCGGACACCCTCCGACCCCTGGCTGCGCCTAGAAATTCTGTCCATAAAAATTATGAACAGAACCGGTGACAAAGGGCAGCCCTGCCGGAGTCCAACATGCACCGGGAACAAGTCTGACTTACTGCCGGCAATGCGAACCAAGCTCCTGCTTCGGTCATACAGGGACCGGACAGCCCTTAGTAAAGGGCCCCCGACCCCATACTCCTGGAGCACCCTCCACAGGCCGCCGCAAGGGACACAGTCGAATGCCTTTTCCAAATCCACAAAGCACATGTGGACTGATTGGGCAAACTCCCATGAACCCTCCAGCACCCTGTAGAGGGTATAGAGCTGGTCCAGTGTTCCACGGCCTGGACGAAAACCACATTGTTTCTCCTGAATCGGAGGTTCTACTATCGGCTGTATTCTCCTCTCCAGTACCCTGGCATAGACTTTCCCAGGTAGGCTGAGAAGTGTGATCCACCTATAGTTGGAACACACCCTCCGGTCCCCCTTCTTAAAAAGAGGGACCACCACCCCGGTCTGCCATTTCAGAGGCACTGTCCCCGACCGCCACGCGATGCTGCAGAGGCGTGTCAGCCAAGACAGCCCCACAACATCCAGAGACTTGAGGTACTCAGGGCGGATCTCATCCACCCCCGGTGCCTTGCCACCGAGGAGTTTCGTTACTACCTCGGTGACTTCAGCTTGGGTGATGGACGAGTCCGCCTCTGAGCCCCCAGCCTCTGCTTCCTCAATGGAAGATGTGACGGCAGGATTGAGGAGATCCTCGAAGTATTCCTTCCACCGTCCAACGACATCCCCAGTTGAGGTCAACAGCTCCCCACCTCTACTGTAAACAGCATTGGTGGGGCACTGCTTTCCCCTCCTGAGGCGCCGGACGGTTTGCCAGAATCTCTTCAAGGCCAGCCGATAGTCCTTCTCCATGGCCTCACCGAACTCCTCCCAGGCCCAAATTTTTGCCTCGATAACCACCCGGGCTGCAGTTCGCTTGGCCTGCCGGTACCCGTCAGCTGCCTCAGGAGTCCCACAAGCCAACCAGGCCCGGTAGGACTCCTTCTTCAGCTTGACGGCATCCCTTACTTCCGGTTTCCACCACCGGGTTCGGGGATTGCCGCCTCGACAGGCACCGGAGACCTTACTGCCACAGCTCCGAGCGGCCGCTTCGACAATGGAGGTGGAGAACATGGTTCACTCGGACTCAATATCTCCGGCCTCCCTCGGGATCTGGTCAAAGCTCCGCCGGAGGTGGGAGTTGAAGATCTTTCTGACAGGAGGCTCGGCCAAACGTTCCCAGCAGACCCTCACAGTACGCTTGGGTCTGCCGAGTCTGTCCAGCTTCCTCCCCCTCCATCGGATCCAACTCACCACCAGGTGGTGATCAGTTGACAGCTCCGCCCCTCTCTTTACCCGAGTGTCCAAGACATACGGCCGCAGGTCAGATGAAACGACCACAAAGTCGATCATCGACCTACGGCCTAGGGTGTCCTGGTGCCACGTGTACTGATGGACACCCTTATGCTTGAACATGGTGTTCGTTATGGAAAACTGTAACTAGCACAGAAGTCCAATAACTGAACACCGCTCGGGTTCAGATCAGGGGGGCCGTTCCTCCCAATCACGCCCCTCCAGGTGTCACTGTCGCTGCCCACGTGTGCATTGAAGTCTCCTAGTAGAACGACGGAGTCCTCAGTCGGAGCACTGTCCAGCACCCCTCCCAGAGACCCCAAGAAGGCCAGGTACTCTATACTGCCGTTTGGCCCGTAGGCACACACGACAGTTAGAAACCTATCCCCGACGCGTAGGCGCAGGGCACCGACCCTCTCGTTCACCGGGGTAAACTCCAACACATGGCAGCTGAGCTGGGGGGCTATAAGCAAACCCACACCAGCCCGACGCCTTTCACCATGGCCAGTGTGGTTCCAGAGCCCAGGCCGTGCGTAAAGGTGATCCCGACTATCTCTAGTCGGAACCTCTCAACCTCACGCACAATCTCAGGCTCCTTCCCCGCCAGCGAGGTGACATTCCACGTCCCTAGAGCTAGCTTCCGTTTCCAGGGATCAGGTTGTCGAGGCCTCCGCCTTCGACTGCTGCCCGATCCTCTTAGCACCGGCCCCTTACGGTCCCTCCTGCAGGTGGTGAGCCCACTGGAAGGCGGCCCCACGTCGCTCCTTCGGGCTGAGCCCGGCCGGACCCTGTGGGGGAAGGCCCGGCCACCAGGCGCTCGCATACGAGCCCCAACCCCGGGCCTGGCTCCAGGGTGGGGCCCCGGCTGCGCCATACCGGGCGACGTCACGGTCCCTGATGTAGTATCTCTCATTAGGGGTTTTGAACCGCTCTTAGTCTGACCCGTCGCCCAGGACCTGTTTTCCTTGGGAGACCCTACCAGGGGCATATAGCCCCGGACAACATAGCTCCTAGGGTCATTCGAGTACTCAAACCCCTCCACCACGTTAAGGTGGCAGTTCAAGGAGAGGATTTCACCAAATCAATGGATTAAAACTAAAGTAACAAGCCTTTTTTAAAAATGTAAGAAATAGAAAGTACAGATATTTGTGTAAAAATTTATAAAATGAGTAAAAAGTTAGTGAAGTAAAGTATTGATACCATAAAAATCTTAAGTAAAGCATTTGTACTTCGTCACTTCCAACCTCTGGTCCAGGGGTCCCAATTATAAACGTGCATGCAAACGTGCACCGTATCATGCAAAAGGTTGTGATTTAATAATTTTTTAAAAAATTTGCCGGGAGAACGTGCGCACCTGTAAGGGGAATGGGCGTGGGCACGTTTCCAGCCCTGTTTTGTGCGTTCGTCAAGTTTCTAAATGAGACCCCAGAGTGGCCCAGAGTGGTGGTGCGTCAGTAATAATGGTCAGTGTGGAAACACGGTGCACCGTGTGTAGTTAAATGGACTAAACGAAGCATCAAGACACATTTTTTAATAAAAAAAAATTTTTAACCTTTTTTTTTTTTAAATGCTTATTATAACTATATAAAGCTCTAAAGTCACATTGAGTTTAACAATCTTTAATTTAGAAATTTTAAAGTTTATAGTAGCTGCTTGTTGACGAGTGCATGTGGGATTTCACCTTGAACACATTCACTCATGCTGGATTTCTTCTTTCTGTAAAAAAACACAAAACAAAACAAATAAATCATTTGAGTATGAAAGATGAAGCAATTTGTGTAAATCAACATTTGTATTGTTTTTAATGATAATTGCAGATGGCAAGTTGACAACCATGTTTTAAAAAAAAAAAAATCAATATAACGTTAGGGCTTTAGCTACCGATTATTTTAGTAATCTAGTATTCTACCGATTATTAAAAAGATTAATTAAGTAATCGAATGTCATTTTTCTTTATTAAATAAATACACAAAAGAAAATAAGACTGATCTTTTAAAATAAACAAGTAACTTATTTCCCTTTTAGAAAAATTCACATTAAATCGCTGAAATCACATAGATTATCTGTAAAAACTAAACCCATTTAATGCATTTCATTGCCATACAAACATAGAAATAAAAAAAAAATCATAAATATAAAAATTAATTTCAGATTACTCTTTAAAAATAAATATATAAATGGAAACGCACTATACAGGGTTTTCTTTGTTTTAGTTTGAAATGATCCCAAACATTTGTGTTTATTAATCTTCTCCTCGCCCCTCACTGTTTTCTCTCCGTTCCCCGTTTTTCATTCTTCTGTGTTGTATGGAAGCTCGTTTCAGCAACCTAAAAAAAAGTTTGCCCAATTCTGACCTTTTTCTTGTAATTCCGAGTTAATTTCCGGCATTCTGACTTTATTTTCTTGCAATTCTCACTCGCAATTGCAAATTCAATTTAATACTATTTCTCGTAAACATCCAACATTTCTGGTGCATCCACCAGTAACCATGTTGTGGGCCTGAAGTTTGAAGCTGTTGCCAGTGTACCGTTGCCAGTGTACCGTTGCCAGTCCTAAACCATTTTCAGCAAACTTTACATTAATTGCAGTCCAAATTCTTCTTCATAGTTTTTAAGTTTAATCCTAGTCAGTAACTTAATGCCTCTTTAAACTGTGCTTGTGGAGCCATCTTCAGCAGTGGTCTCCAATTGAGAACTCCATCCAGAGTTAGGGGGTCAGAGACAGCTCAACACATTACCACCAACACAACTGCGTGAGTGGGGGGCACGGCATCCAAGAATCCCAGTTCACCAAAACAGTCTAAAACCATTATTCCTCCAGATTTTTCTGCTCATTTACCTAAGAAACACATTCACAAAATACTTGACTAAAATTCTTTTTGAACTTAGACCTGAACACTGAGTCTGGAAAACGTATTGGAAGATTGTTTTATAACTAGGGGGCTATGTAAGAGAATGATCTGCCCCCCGTCTGTACTCTTCTCTATTCTAATTACCAACAAATAGCCTATATCTTTTGATCGAAGTAGGCATGGCGGATTAAAATTTACCAAAAGTTCAGGTACTGTGGCATGAAACCATTCAGTGTTATGTGTCAGCAGTAGTATTTTATAATCAATGTAAGATTTGATTGGGAGTTTTGTAGAGTGTATGAGATGAAGTCATTTTTTCCGGTAAGGATTCTAGCGGCTGCATTCTGGACTAACTGGAGCTAATTTTTGCACTTACTAGAAACTCCAGACAGTAAGACATTACAATAGTCGATCCTAGAACAAAAGCATGAACCAGTTTTTCTGTGTCATGTAATCCTATTTCTTATTTTAGCAATATTTCTGAGATAAAAGTAGGCCGTCCTAGTGGCATTATCTACATGAGCTTAAAAGGAAAGACTGGAGCCAAGGTTTTTTGGTAAGACAAAAATACCGTTCAGAGATGCTCTGTAATCAGAAAGCCTGTTTCTGACTGGATGTTGGCCTGTAAGAGTACTTCTCTCTTTTAAAACTTAGTAGAAGGAAGTTAACAAGCATTCACTGTCTAATGACCTTTACACATTCCTCAAAATTATTAAGCTGTTATCTCTTCACTGGCTTTGCTGAAGCATACAACCCTGCACAATCAGCATAGCAATGGAAGCTAATACAGGTTTTCTTAATATCCAGAGGCAGCATATATAAAGAAAAACACAGTGGGCCTAAGACAGATTCTTGTGGAACACCAAACTTTACCTCAATAAGTGTAATGAACTTGCCATTTACATCAACAAACTGATAACGATCAGTCAAATGAGAACCGAGCAAGCAGAGAGCTGTTCCCTATATTCCAACAACTTTTGAGTCATTCAAGGAGAATATTATGGTTTGTGAAAAGCTGCATTAATGTCAAGCAACACTAACATGGAGACACAGACACACATGGTGGCACCAAGAAGTTAGAGGTAAAGAAACATTTCACAAACGCTTGATCAGATTGAGATCTGGGGAATTTGGAACAATGTGTGCAGTGTGGCAGGGAGCCTTGTCCATTTGGAAACACTTTTGCAATCAAGGGGTGTAACCTGGTCTGCAAAAATGTTTAGTTATACGTGTCGAAGTAACATCCACGTGAATTTCCGGATGCAGGTTTTAAGAGCAAAACATTTCTCAGGTGAGGTTGACACCATCTTTCATTGTTTTTTGGTCTAGTTCTGATGCTCTCCTGCCTGTTGTAGGTGCTTTTGGTGATAGACAGTGAACAACATTGCACTCTGATCTCTCTACAGCTACACAGCTCTATACGCATTGTGTGCTCTAATTCCTTTGATCAGCGCCAGCATTAACTGTTTCAGTATTTTGTGCTACTTAAGCTCTTCTGTGGATCTGGAAAAAACGAGCTAGCTTTTACACGTGTATTACTTTGAGATTTGTGAGGCCGTGATCCTGGTTTACTGGTTGTCCATTATTTAGGCCAGTAGCACTTTACAGGACCTGCCATTTTTAAGATGCTTTAACCCAGATGTGTAACTATCACAAAAATACTTATTGTAAGAATTGACCGCTCAGATCACACACTCATTTATCTAAACCTCTGCTTTTACTAGTACCGTAATTTCCGGACTATTAAGTGCACCCAAATATAAGCCTCACCCACTGAATTTTACAAAGATTTTTATTTTGAACATAAATAAGCCGCACATGTCTAAAGGCTGCAGATGTCTACACTGAAACTAATGAACTTTACACAGGCTTTAATGAAAGACAGTGTCTGTTACACAGCTTGTATCTAAACAGTAGCCTACCAAGAAAGCCATTGTTCACTGTCTTCCTCCTTCCTTTCACAACAATTTCTCTCGGGAGTTTTTCTTTCACCATCGGTGAAGCTTTTCTCCCGATGCTGTGCAGCTCAGAACACAGGTGAAGTGCGTTTTTTCATGCCCGGTTGTTTTCAGCGTGACGAATGATTCGCATTTTGTGTTGACAGTCCGAGTGTAGACATCTGCGGCCTTTAGACATGTGCGGCTTATTTATGTTCAAAATAAAAATCTTTGACAGTCCGAGTGAGCGGCAGGTCAAACGTCGTAGAAACATCATCCATATTTATGATGTGGTGCGGCCTGATTTAGTGGGAGCGCATCTGATTTAATATAAAGAGTTTCATCTGAACTTGTTCGGCAATTTCATTGGTCTAATGTTTTAGAGCTCAGTTTTTTGGCTTGAAGCTTGTGAAAAACCCAGGAAAAATACATAAATTAGCCGCTTCGTTGTTTAAGCTGCGGGGTTCAAAGCGTGGGGAAAAAGTAGCGGCTTATAGTCCGGAAAATACGGTAAATAATTGTCAGTAAAACTTGCCAAAATTGCTGCAATGCAGTATCTGTTGGCGTTTACAAGGTGTTTTTTTTTATGCTGTCTGCCCTGTTGTGTATGCAAATGTTAAAAACTGTTTAACTGAGATTGTACCCTTGTTTGTAGTTAAAGGTAAACCACAACATTTGACCTGCCTCCTGTTTGTGTGAAATGATTACAACTACAATTGCAATGATTTTCAAACGGTGTTTAAAAGGACACCACTTTTTCATGAACATTTATCCTGCTTATTTGAATTATATAAAATGTGTGAGGCAACCCTTAATCTCAACCTCATGCTGCTTTAGTGGTGAGGTGGAGGGCAGACTTTATCTAATATAACTACAAGGGGAATTAAGAATATCTGTATCTTTTGGAGGCCACAGCTGATTCTCACAGGTGTCATGTTCTTGACTTTGGCTATTAGCCCAGTTCTTCAAACAGTGCTTTTACACAAGATGGAAAACGGTGATCTACCACTGCTCGTGTTGTCATCTACGTAATCTCCCACACTACGGAGCATGAATTTGGATGATGTTAATAGATCTGGGTAGGGAGGGGCTGCAGCTCCTGAAAATCTCTGGTAGTGACTTGGACTCCAAACTGTATCAGGATAGCATTAGTTCGCAGTCCTGCATGTCTTTGATGGTAGTAGGCTGAAGTATGGTAAAATTTCACCTCTAGTTGCATGCTTACCTCATCTCTCCGCCATGGGCAATGTGGTGGACCCATCAATATTTTGTGTATTCAAATAACTGGTTCTGTTGTGACTTTCTTAGGTTGTCTTGTTGTAGCATGTGCTTGAGTTGCTATCTATCCTATCTACACTCTTACATTTGCTTAAAGAGCACCTTGATAACTCTAAGAAAAATAGCTTTAAATCCAAATAAGAGCCAGCAAGCCCTCCCTGCCATTTTCCAGCAGTCTAACTGGCACTCATTATTTTGCTGGATGTGTATCACGAAGCTGCTCACGAAGGTGGACCTTGTGTAAGGATTTTGGGTTTTAGTTGTAGAAATTGTTCCTGGTGCCTCTGTTCTGATGAGGAAGAATGCTATAAACTGTGTATGAATTCTTGACTCCATCTTGTCATGTAAAATAAGAATGGTGGATGCTTTCTGGCGGTGCTGGAAAACTGGATCCATTGGGAATTTGTGTTTTAGTGCCTTTTGAAGTAGGGCAGTGTATTGGTAAGAAAACAGGGGCAGTGATACGATATTTTGCAGTATATTGTGATACTGTAAGCAAGGCAATAATTGAGATATATTTTAGTTTAGGAATAGGATATCATTTTAGGAAATCTAACTAGCTAACTAGTGTTTTACATTTAGAAGCTACACTTCAAGAGAGGCAAGAAAATAAAGAGTAGGAAAGATTATTATACATTGGTATATATGCCCGAGTGTGCAGGACATGCTTGTTTTTCCGTGCCTGACTGCATTTCTGCACACACTGCCACAAAGTTAAAGACAAACAACACACGGATGTTTTAATACCATTTTACATATTTCCGCCTAAAAAAGACACACAAACAAAAAATATTGCTGTCAGCGCAAGTCAGTCAATGCTATTGCTTTGATTCAATTCAATTGTATTCATTTTATTTGCAAAGCGATTTTTTACAGTGTACATTCTCAAAGCAGCTTTACGCCGATAAAGCAGTTATAAGGTTGTATAAAAGCATGTGTAAGTTTCTTGTCTATAAGTTTAGCCCTTATAATTGTTTATCCCTGATGTGCGCACCAGTGGCGACTGTGTTTACTTTCTTTTCGGCTTCTCCCGTTAGGGGTCGCCACAGCGGATCCTCCGCACGTTTGATTTGGCACATGTTTTACGCTGGATGCCCTTCCTAACGCAACCCTCCCCAATTTATCCGGGCTTGGGACAGGCACTAAGAGTGGCTGGGGATGGTTCCCTGACCGGGAATCGAACCCGGGTCGCAGCGGTGGGAGCGCTGCATCTTAACCACTAGACCACCAGGGGACCTAAGGCGACTGTGTTTACAATGGAGGAAATTTTTAAAAGCTTTAAACTGCTTAAACGACACTGCTGCTGGCCCGGACAAAGTCAACTACTGGTTTTTAATAACACCGACCCCAAAGCACTCTGCCGATCCTCTTGGAAAACCGTAACACCATCTGGAAGTCAAGAGATGTTCCACCTCACTGGAAAGAGGCAATACTTATACTTGTATTTAAACCGGGCAAAGATCATAGCGATTCAAACAACTCTCGTCCTATAGCCCTGACCAGCTGTCTGTGGAAAACCATGGAAAGAATGCTAAATAATCATTTTGGGTGGACACTGAATACTGAACACCAAATCAGCAACTACCAATGTGGTTTTAGGCGAGGAAAAAACGCTTAAGACCATTTTGTAAGACTGGAAACATTAATACGGAATTGGTTCATCAAAAAAAGAGCACACTGTGGCTTCTTTAACCTTGAAAAAGCTTACGATACAACACGAAAATATTAAAAGACTTGTACGAAATGGGCTTTTGAGGGTACCTTCCAAATTTCATCGCCAACTTCTTATCCAACAGATGTTTTCATGTCTAAGTTGGAAACGCCCAGTTGAACCTATGCACACAAGAATTAGGGATGCCACAAGAAAGCTTTCTGCCAATTACTTTTTTTAGCATAAAAATTAACAGCATTACAAATTTCATTAGACCCAGCATATTTAGCAGTATCTTTGTTGCTTATGTATCTCTGCTATAAAGGAAAAAATATGATCGAATATGTAATCCAAAGGCAGCTACAGTTATGCAAAAAAAAATATTAACAACTGGACAATTAAAAAAATGGTTTACATTGTTCAAAACGTGCGCTTCTGCCTCCTACGATCTCTCTATCCGGATCCTGAACTCTTTATGGAAAGCGAACCGATGAAAGTCCTCAAAGAAACCACGTTTCTGGGACTCACTTTTGATGAACTGTCATTTGTCCCAGATATGAAACTGTTAACAAATAAATGCTTAAAAAATTGACATTATGAAAGCACTGTCTAAAATAAAATGGGGCACAGACCATACTACTCTGTTGAGATTAGGCAGAACTCTGGTCCGTTCCCCAGATGGACTATGGAAGTGTTGTCTATGGTGCAGCCAGGAAATCCAATACCAAATATTGGACACATTACACCACCTAGGACTAAGACTCTCTCTCGGAGCATTCAGGACATCACAAGTTCAAAGTTTGTACATTGAACGCTTGAAATCGGCCTTGCACTACGTAACCAAACTAAAGTCGGACGAGAATAACCCAGTCTTCTTCCCCTTAATACCTACACTATATGAAGCAGGACCCACGTACATCAGCCCACTTGGGATCTGCATATAACTCCATTTAGAAAACAGGGATGCCAACCTAGACATACAAGCACAGACACTTACATACCACCTTGGAATATAAAGAAACCAAACACCATAATGGATCTGATCCAGTATAAGAAGAAAGTGACTCACCCAAATGAATATGAACAATTCCTGGATAGAAGATGGTGCTTCCTATTACATAAACCTGTATATACTGATGGATCCTGAAGGGTAACTGCATATCTGCAGCAGTATTGTTCGAACACCAGCGACGTGGTATCCGTATTCCTGAACAGAGCTCAATCTTTACAGCTGAAGCTCCTGCCCTGCTTTTAGCTCGAGCAAATAGAGAGCAATCAAGCAACTGTTCATTCCAAACACTTGAAACTCTAAAGACTGAACATCCCATAATTACCTTCTTAAAGTGGACTTCCTAAAGAGACAAATCACAGCAATATTTTTTGCTTGATACCAAGCCACCTTTGGACTGTATGGCGACCTACAGGCAGCTCTCAAAATTAAGAAGCTCTCAAAATGTAAATCATAGACTGTAAAATTCCAGCCTTAGACCTCAAACCAATGATAAACTTGAAAAAGTGGCAAATGGAATAGGACCAGTGCACAGATAACAAACTACATCAAAGCAATACTAAGATAATTCCTCAACTTCCATTTCAAATTCAGACACGGCCCGACCATATATATATATATATATATATATATATATATATATATATATATATATATATATATATATATAAACGAGTTGCCGTTTTGTGTGCTCCAGACTCGCTTTTCCTGCTAAACAGAGAAGTCGACATGTCATTACTGTAAAACAAACATGACCATAAAACACATATTAATGGACTGCAATACACTTAAAAACACAACACATCTTTTCTACTCAGAAGGTACATATGAACGAATCCTCCAAAATGTATCACCAAAGAAAAAAAAAACTAGAATACTTACAGAACTTTAAACTGAAGGACTCCATCAAACTCACTGAACTCTGCAGTAATCACAATCTGTAAAAGGTTCTAATATCTCATCACGCCCACATTGACTTTGCCATGATGATAGCCACCGCCGATGGCATAGCATTAATAAACATAAACACTATAGTGTGATCAGGGTGTACGTTGTGATGCCGTAGAAGAAATACTTAAAGACTTAAAAAAGGACCTACTGACTTGACTTCAGGGAGAAATCATTTTTTATGCACCTGCTAGACAACTGCAGAAGAAAGCTCTTTATCTATAGGTTGGGATATAAACTCAAAATGAAACAACCACGATGAAACTTGTTTGATTGGAAAAAAAAAATAATTGATAGTGTTTTAAGAATCAATACAGTGAGAGCAATTCTCGCGTGTATTAATATCTTCTTACACCCCTATTTTTAGGGGATTCCTTCTGTGGAAGAAGATGTGCACATGATCATGCCCCTTTCAGCAGTGAGCGAGGTGATTTTAGAGCAAGAGAGAGAGTGTTTGCAGAACGGTGTCACTTCAAATGTGTGTCTCTTTTTCCTCAGAGGTCTCAGACCTTCAGGTGTGATTGATTGTGTCCAGTACTGCTTATGAACAGGTGGTGTGGCTGGCATTTGTCACTGGCCATGGTGCTGATGTGTTCGAGGTTTGGTGCAAGTGTAGTGATGCTTCACCAATGATGCCTGGTGATGATCATTACTTCTTTTGTCTTAAGCATCTACGACAAACTATCTTACCTCAACAAAATGGCATGTATATAAACAGGTGTCTGAATTCCAGAATAATCCATTTCATTTTAAGTGAACTGATTTTAACTTTTCTTAACAATTTAATCTCCATTTTCTTTGTTTCTTATTGATTATAATTCAAGTATAAATAAAAAAAAGTGTGTATAAGCAGCAGCTACGGAATTATTTAAATGAACACAGTTAGGAATTACGTTATGTGTTGACCTGGTGTGTCATCTAAACCAAATTAGAAATTGTGCTGTGGAGACTCTAGCACTTTTTGTAGCACTAAATTGTGTCAGATTTCTTTAATGTTTAGTGGTTCATGAAAATGCATTGTCAGCAACCGAATATCAATCCACATGAACGCACACTGTTACTTGGTCATTTTAAGTGGTTAATTCTGCTGTTGCTCCACCAGTCAGAGAATGGATTCTTGTGCTTTGTTCTAAAACTTCAGTTTGATATGGCTTGGCTGATTTGTGGTCACTTGCGCTTGACCTACCTGTGTCTAGTGTCTGATGTATTAAAACGCAGACAGATCTGTCTATTTTATATGTAGCTACACAATGTGAAGTCTCCAGAGCTGCTGTGCGAGTCCCATCGTAATTAATCTCAGCTTAATTGCAAATTGTTCTGTTTGGCACAACATGGACTTCCATTTTTTCTTATACGCACTATTTTTAGGCAAAGTGTTGCTTTTAATCAAGCAACAGCGCAAATTTGTGCGAAGACTATTGCGGGAAGGTCTGAGCAAAAGATGGCCGCAGGAAGCTGAGCTTTTTGGTGGCGGTGCATCTATACAGATCATCTCATCACCCCTCCCTCCTCCGGAAAAACCAAAGCAATGGGATTAAGGTCCGTAGTGAGGAATGGTGAGAGCGGGTTGTAGTGCTGGAGTTTTGTGACCTGGAATAGAAACTAAAAACTTCAAAATCTTGCACCTGTTTTTTGCTTCGACGGTACGGCCTGCGCCACCTTCTTTTGAACAGTTCCATATTTCTAACCTTCCTGCCATCCAGCCGTTAAATTATATTTAGTTCCTTCAGTGTATTTAATAAATGTGCTTTAGTTAAACTCCAGTTCGCAGCAATAAAAAATTTAAGATTTAACAAAAGATAATTGCACTAAAATTGTACATGACCGTGTACAATGAATTATACGTGTAGTGGGACTTGGTGCAAACAGTGGAGTGCAAACAGGATGATCAGAAATAATGAAATATTGCATGTTATATTAATAATAATGATGATAATAATATATATAATAGTATAATAAATATATCTAATAAATATATAATAATAGTCTGGGGGGGTAATAAAAGCTACAGCTCTGGGGAAGAAGCTGTTCCTCGGTCTGTTAGTGTGTGTCCTGATTGTCCTGTATCTTTTGCTCGATGGTTGGGGTAGGGGCATAAACCATATCGAGGTTGGGGAGCTTGTTTCCCACAATCCTCTGTGCAGCCTATCCAAACCTATCTAACTATCCAAACCAGTTCTCTCTGGTTCTCTAAAGTGCACCTGGTGTACCACGCTGCATTACTATTAATTATCGGATGTGTTGCATCTTGGCGGATTTTGGTGCTTGATTTGAGACTGCGCATCAGTAAAGCAAATGTTTAGTGATTAAAAAATATCTTTCGCTGGAGTTTATTTTTTTTATGAACAGAAAGGATGTAACTAAATGTAGGTTTTAATTTTGCCTCTTTTTTATATTTATTTATGTATATTTTGAATCAAAATGGTCAAGCAAATGCGTGCTGCGTTAATCATGCGTTAATAAAATTAGCGGCGTTATAATGGATTTGCCTTAACGAACCATTATTATATTACTATCTTCAACACAAGACCAAAACATAACTATAGTAATGTTGAACAGTGTAATGTACATCTTAAAGTATCAGGAGAAATAATCATAACAAAATGATTAAACCTAACAAATCAATTATTACAATAATTTATTACATCTGTTTCTATTTAAGTGGACAGTGAGTGGATACGCACAGTATACAAGTCCATAAATATATGGACAGTAATTAAAATTTTGTTTTAGTATATTTTTATTTGAAGGCATAATTTTATTTCTTGCCTTCATGCTACAAAACTGTAAATAATTTATTCAGAAATCCTCAACAGTTCAATTAACTTCAGATTTATTAATATAAATTAATTAATAATTTATACATTATTTGCTATAGTTTAAAGCCTATATGTTTATTCCTAATTCGCCAGGGAAAAACTCCCTGAGATGGTATGAGGAGGAAACCTAGAGAGGAGCCAGTCTCAGAAAGGAACCCATCCTTATTTCCCTTTTGGGAAGTTTTGATTGTTGACACCTTCTTCTTGGAATCTTGAACTTTCAAGGCCAAGATTCCAGGAGGTAGGTGTCAACAATCAAAACTTCCCAAAAGTAACCACAGCGGATCTACGGCATGATGTAAACCATTGGGAAACCAGATTCAAGTTAGTCTAAGCATTTAAAAAAAATGCTAGCGCTGCTCTTAAACAACATTCTATAAACAAATAAATAAGAAGACACATAAGACATGCGTGAATGTTTTACCTGCTCACAGGTCATAACTTATTGCAGATGGGCATTGACCCTGAAGTACTTTTCAAATGACCTTTTGTAGATAAGGAAGTAATTTGTTCTGCAATGTCCGAGTCAGTCACGTGATCTGAATCTTAACCAAAATTTTACTTCGATTTCACTTGCGTAACAACTGAAGAAAAAAAAACCTCACGAGAACAAGCAGGAAGTAAAGACGGCTGTAGTACAGACCTGCAGCGCTTTTGGTAGCATCAAGAAAGACCATTTCATTTATAACTAAGTTTGTTACTCGCGGTTCTTTAAAAATTGGGACGTTCGCCTACGTGGTTTCGAATTGAAAAATCCTTAGATTAAAGCATCCAGCGTTCTAATGGAATATAATCTATAAAACAACATTGAATACTTAATGTCAACTCCAGTGCGCTGTGGTGCAGCTGAAAGAGAAAGAACGTAACTATTTATTGACCCAACTGTTCATTAGAGACTTTCTCAAAGACCATTTCTGATTTCTTGAGGACATGAATGCTAAACACACACAGACACACACACACACACACACACGTTCATGTTTATTGAGTTATTTTTGTCTGAGAGTGGCTCCTCTTTTCCTCCTCCTTTTCCTGGATATCGGCCGGGTGTCAGCTGACTGAAATAAAAGGCTGTGATTGGTTGTGGAGCAGTGTGCGTTCATCCTGTAGCTAGGCAGACTCCTTAACTGTCATGAGAACACAGGCCTACATTTCACTATATTCCAGCTCCAACACACACACACACACACACACACACACACACACACACACACTTTGCTGGTTACTGCTAGCAAACAGAGGTGAATGTTTTCTTAGTTTTGTGAGACATTGTAAGGGCAGGGTGACAGGTTTTTTGTTTACATGAGCATTGTGAAACTTGAACAGTCATTCTCGGAGATGTCTACTCTTTGTAAGACACCATATGCCAGAATGTTTTTCTGCTTTTTTTATGAGATGGTAATTGGTTGGATATTTTACTCAGATGCTCTAACACACAGGATCTCTTTACAGTGAACAACCTCACACTGACTCACTAGCACTGTTCTCTGTTTTCTGTCAGATTGTCTGACTTTGTAAAACTACGTGATCTTTTTTAATTAGACCCAGAGGAACAAGGTATTTGTATAATTTGCCCAAGTAAGTAATGATGCTGTATTTTTCAATAAATGTGCCAGGGTTTTTTTTTCTCTCTGAGGCATTACATCAAGGTTCTTAAGTGTTTCCTACATTTTATATATAGTACACACTCACAATTACTGTCTGTGGTTTTAGGTTTCGTTTCCAAGCCTGGCACCTGTGCCAAATGTACCCGTATCCCACCCCCTCATTGCCATTAAGTGTGTTTTGCAATATCTGAACACAATTCGTATCGTTGTACCTAACATGGGTTATCAATGAACAAGACACCTAATATGAAGTGGGATGATGATGATAATGATTGTATTATATTATTACTACCATTAGATTTAGGCTAGTAGCTTTTTTTCCATAAAGGTAGAGAATGCAATCAGGCAGGGCAAGACAGGCATGTCCCGCACTCTTTCAACCTGCGCTAACTTTGGGTTTGTTTATTGATTTCTTTTTTTAAACGTTTCCATCTGAAAAACAAACCACACATAAACAAAATACACTGCCTCTGCGCAAGTCCGTCAACGCTGCCAATACTTCCCATGGGAGTTCTAACCCTGCGGCGGAAGTTTTTACAACGGCGCCCCTTCAGGTGGCAAGTGGATATTAATGTGTGCCCTTGTGCTATTTGTGCTATCTATCTAGCGGTTGGGATAAAACTCAAAACAAACCAACTGCTATGAATCTTGTACTAATTATTAACATAAGTGCTTTATATATCGACATTTAATGCTGAACAGCAACAAATCTGTTTTTCTAGTCAGCATGTTAAAGTGAAAGTGTTGAGATTAATTCAACTAAATTTATTTTCAGGTGGGGTGCTCAGCTTAGCTTAGCATAGTGGTTAAGGCATCGGCCTTGGGACCAGAAGGCTCTGGATAAGGGCGTCTGCCAAATGCAATAAATGTGAAATGTAAATGTAGTGGCTCTTAAACTTTAGCAAGAATTCAGTCAAGGCAGTGACATTGCGAAAAAAAAACATTGGAAACATGTTTGTTGCACATCAGCATGAGGGAATTGGATAAAGGTCAGGCTGAGGGAAAAAAGAAAACGATGACAGTCCAGCACTGCTGACATGATCCTCTTCAGTTAGCTCTAATCCCAGTACTCCCAGTTTCTTTGTAAGAACTACCAATCTTTTTCTTTAATAAAGAGCAATACTAAATAAGAGAGCAAATAAGATGGGTCTCTTAAAATGAACAAGTAATTTATTTTCTTTTTTTAGTAAAAAATGACCATTTTATTGCTGAAATTGCACACAGGAATATCGGTGATTAATATCAGCTCATTGCACTTGAATTGCCATATTACATCAAAATACAAATACAGTGCGTTTAAAAGGTTGCTCTGCATTGGCTGCGTAAAGTAGATTACAGGAATCCGTGTAATGAAACTCGTAATTTTTCTCACTGATGTGTTTATGTATTACATCTCGCACAGTTTTGTGACGTGGTTTTCTTGTCCCCGAAAAAAACGGCCTGAATCTGTGTATTTAGTGCCGGGTTTAAAAACATGCTCCACTACTTACTCTACACAGCTGCTGCTTTGGCCCGAATCCTCCTCAACCCCTCACTGTTTTCTCCCCAGTTCCTCCATTTCTCATTCTGCTGAGTCCTCTGTGTCTACCTGTCCAGATCGCGTCAGTTTTAATGGTCCGTGGGAAACGCAGTTGGACTAAACAAAGCTTTGATAAATTTTTGTAATCGAGTTACTCAAGGAGTTGTTCAGCCCTAATGTAAACTGTTCTGTACTTTTAAAACAGAAATATGTCTAGTAGAAGAAAAAGCATCACAGCTTGAGCTAGCTAGCCTTATAATTTGTCATTGAAATAGTGCTATCTTCTATTTAGCAAAGCGTATTTATTGGCTGGCTGGCTACTGTATAAACACGTTATTATTTGTTGGTTAAACATTAATACCATAGATGAAATATATTTCCAGAAGTTATCAAATTTCTTGAATTGTTGTAATCTTTGGACTCAAATGCAGTGGCTTCAATATGCCTGTGGTGGTCAGAGCCTTTTATAGAATAGTATACAATAGCCTTTATTTGTTACATATACATTACAGCACAGTCAAATGTGTTCTTTACTTGCTCGGAAGCTGGTGTCAGAGCGCAGGGTCGGCCATAAATCGGTGCCCCTGGAGCACAGAGGGTTAAGCGCCTTGCTCAAAGGCCCAAGGGTGGCAAAACCAGGGTTTGACCTTCCCCTGACCTTCTTGATCAGTGACACAGCTCAACCCTCTCAATGCGTGTATTTTAAAAAGTAAAGTTAAACTTTGTTGCGCAGTAGTGTACACTCAGCACAAGGAAGTTTTAAACAAGTTTATGTATTTTACACATTTTAAATTTGTATGCAGGATTCCGAAAATGTGCGTGTGGAATGGCATTAAATCTGATTGTTTTAACCAAGATTATCTTGCAAGAGTTTATTATAACCACATTCCAGCAATTAAGTTTTTTCTTAATTCACAATTTTTCCCATTATTTCCCTTATTTTCCTGTTATTTCCTATGGAAAGTTTCCAGTCCTAATAATTCCTGAAATTGTTCGCCCCTATACACACGTTCTCCTCTGCATGCATATCGAATTTCTTCTTAGGTTTATAATTTGCCACGCATACAATCTTTTTATTAACACACTATAAGACCTTGAGTATATTGCGATGTTTTTGATGCATCATGCAGCCGGTGTTTAAAATATTAATGAGTAACTATGGTACCCGATGAAAGATTATTAAAGTTTCTTTCGGTCACTCAAATCATGTGATTTAATCATAACCATGATCGCTGTTGGAATCTATTGACACACCCCATTGCCAGCACAGCCCTTCTGTAACTCAAATTTAGACTTAATAAACAGTGCAGGCTTCTGACGGCCAAACACTGCATCCACGTCTGCTTTATGACTGACAGCATGTGCTATGCATGTTCATTTATGCGCTGTACACATTCTGTCGATTTAACAAGACAGACACATTCGAAATGTTCCTGACCTGCTCATATAAAAAGTCGCGTTTGTACGAGGGACACGTGCCTCTTACAAAACGACTCGTCGGATTGATTTTCATGTCGAATAAGGCTGTTTTTCTGTTTGTGTCTATGGTAACGCCTCTGAGCTATTTCAAGCGGAGGTGATGGTGTGAATTAGCTGTGAGCTGGAAGCCTTCTCACGCTCCCTGGTGTTTTGTGTTCAACTCGTTTACACGGCTGCTGTTGAATAGAATTGTCGATTTTTGTTTTTTTCAGCTTACTTCCTTTGAGGTTCATCAAATACATGCAACAGGACTGTCCAGCTGCAGAACTTGTATTATTATTTAGTGCTTATTTTGTGCTTGTATTCTTAAAAGGAAAACCCACTGTTTGTGTAGATTATCTGTTTGACTCACACACTGTTCACGCTTTTATAAACACCTGCACTTTGATGCCGTATCCAATCGGTCAGTCTTGCGAATGCTGTCATGATTGGTTGTGTCAGAATGTCTGCTTTGCATATTTACAGTCTGGAACGCGCACGCACGCACACGAAAACGCCTCACTGTTTGTTCCAGAAATGCTTTTTTGCCTCCTCTCCCTGCTCCCTCACATTCTGACACTCTTAGCTCTTGCGATACCCTACAGTCTGCTGGCCTGATGGGTGGGTTAACAGCTGGAGGGAGGACAGGAGCTGGTTAAAAAGGTTAAGTGCTATTTATAGCTGTGCTGCTGAGAACCGAGGGACTGTTTCTGTGTACAGCTGGAGGCTTTTAAAATCGAGCGCACACACACACACACACACACACACACACAGAAAATAGACAAAGGAGTGTAGAACATCTAGTGGATTAAATCTGCTACGCTCAAGGTCATTTTTAACAATAATATTTTAACTAAATAATAATGTCATTTTTCTAACAAACAAACATTGAATGTGGGGTGATTAGTCGGCTGATTTTTGGCTTAAAAAAAAAAAGATTTGTGCTGCAAATCAGGCTGATTAAAGGCAGGCACATCGCTTGCAGGAGAGAACATAACTCTCCCATACAGCAGGTGGCAGTAGTGTGTATTTGGTCTCCAAATACACACTAAACGGAAACCGGAAAAGCTAGACCTCTAAATATATAAAGCAAGCAGTGTTTCTACTTGCCATGATCATTACTAACAGATTAATGTAGCCTTTTTTCTTTTTTTTTTTTTATCCTGTCTGTTAAATTACAAAGACAAGAAGTGTGTCTAGTTTGTTTTTTTGGTGTGCTCATTCGCTAAGCCAATCAGCCAATTGGGGCTCTCTTTCTCGTCGATGAGCTTCGCCTGCGATACGACGTGCAGAATCTGGCGAAAAAACATCTGACTCCGTGCGAGCAGAGCCAACTGTGAGAGAAAAAAAAAAAAGCAGACCAACGCTCAAAACACCCCCAACATTTTCCCAACCGCCAGCTAGGTGTGTCCCGGGCTTTAAGTTCTCATCATTCGTTCTTCATCTCGCCTTTTATATTTCATTGCTTAAACATGCTACTTGTGGAGAGAGAGTCTCCAAACAGCTGTAGTTTAGGCTGCAGGCAGGCACGGGGACCAAAACCTGTTAACACGTGCACGGATTGGAGAGGCTCGTGTTGCTTAAATTAAACAATCATTGTACAATTTTCTGTATCACCTCTTATTAATTAACTGTAAGAATTTATTAGAAGAGAAGGGAAGAATAAAAGAAAATCGGCATCATTTATCGGCCATCAGATGCCCTGATTCTGAGAGATCGGCATCGCTGAGAGAAAAACCCACATCGGTCGTGATTGTGCATGTTGTTAGTGATGTTACAATAGTTTCACTGTGCCTCAGTGTATATGTGACAAATTAAAGCCTCTTTCTTCTCTTAGTTTGCTCTTCTTATGTATATGCTTCTTAAATGCTGGGAGAGTGGGGTACACAAATACGCCTTCTGAGACAAGAGACTCTTTTTTTTTTTTTTTTTTTAAACTGTGTCGCAGGCCAGCATAATTCAGTCTGAGGAAAAAATCTTATTCTGCTGCCAGACATGTGATCGACAAGCGAGAGCACGTACCCCATCACTCCCACTCACTATACCTTTTTTTTAATGAGATGTTTTACTTATTAGAACAGTATAAAAAAAAATGCAAACTATATTTAGACATTTTAAAGCTTATAGTAGCTGCTTGTTTGTGAGTGCATGTGGGATTTCACCTTTCAACGAATTCTCTCATGCTGGGACGCTTCTTTCTGTAAAAAAAAAAATAAAAATCACCACCACCACAACAAAAAGCAGCATTTGAGTTTGCAAGGTGAAGCATTTTGTGTAAGTCAACATTTGTATTGTTTTTTAATGGTAATTGCAAGTTGACAACCATGTTTAAAATGATCTAAATCAAATATAATAAAACATTGTTTTGACAATTTGTTTAGTTAATAAGCATCTACAATATAATTGAATGTTGTATAATGATTAATGATGTATGCATAAATTAAATAAAGAAACATAAAAAAAAAGGCATTTGAACATTCATTAAACTACACCATTTTCACATGATGAGGATTGTACAGTTTCTGCTCACCGTGCTGATGTTTCACCTTCATCCCTGACACCAGTGTGTTTACTTTTTATGTGCTTGTGCTTCACTGTGGTACTTCTATTCCACACAAGCTCCACTTTGAATAACTTTGAGTTTTCTTTGTTGCGTTTGATACAAAATGCTCCATTGCTTTGGATGACATGGGACGCACACGTTTTCTTGCTCCCGGTTGACCCTGTACGGTCCGCCCTTTCACACACAGCTGTGTTCTCTTATTGTCAAACAAAACCCGTAACTTTAGCAGCACAACTAACCGCTAACAGCATTCGTTTACAACGTTTTTTTATTTATTTTTATTATTGTTATTGTAAAAGCTTTTTTCTTTTATGCAACCATTTAAAGCACCACTTCTTTCTCTATTTATGTCTCATGTTACTATTTGTCTTCTGTCTGTGCAGGGACGGCATGTCAAAACAGGACAGTTGGCAGCCATCAAGGTCATGGACGTCACAGAGGTAAGAAAACGTTCTCATTAACCTAAAGTCTGAATGTTCTATAACAGTGTTATGCAACTGCTTTCAAAGATAATCATGAAGTGCCTATTAGGGAATTATAGGTTTCTGAGACAGTAAATCTCTCCAGGTACATTTCTACAAAATAATTGTTTGTAACTCAGGAAGGTGTAAAGTACAGTAAAGTCTATGGGTAGTTGACGTCAGGGGTTTCACCACATATTAAGTGGTGTCTATTGGGAAATTGATTTAGAACCATTTTACTGTTTGCGATTTTAATTTAAAAGCACTGGATGGAAGTTTAGACTGCATTCTTAATCTTACACAGGCTCAGGTTTTTCTAATTATTTATGACATCTCACATAAGTATTAGCAGTGTTTAATGTGTAATAATAATATATAATAAATAATAATATTTGTCCTGCATTGTTGACTGGATCGTCTAGAGAGACTCATACAGTCCGAGACGCACTGTGTCATATCATTCCAGCCCTACAACAACTCGGTTCATGGTGTGTTCATCTTCGGGATGTGGAAAGTGGTTCTGGATTCAGGAAGTAGACAGCAAATGTCTTTAATGTCTTAAATGTCTTTTTTTTTTTTTTTTCCCTTATGTGTACCCACCTAATAGACATAACCCTGGTTTCAACCAGCTCTAACCAGCGATGTCTTGATAAGGTTTTTGCCCTTGAAATAATCATTCAAAATTAAGCTAAACCATGGTGGCTTTGTGCCTGCTGCTTGGTAACAGAAATGTGGCATAAGATCTGTTAAATAATAAGGCTTTTAATGTAATTTGGGCTTTTACATTGTGTGGGGTTTGATTAGAAAAGAAACGGCAGCCCCCCAGTGCACTGCATAGACAAAACCCTGTTACTGTGGATGTTCAACAGTTTAGACACAGTTTTTCAGGCATAAACAATAACCAATTAGTACCTTATTTTAGATGATGCCATTATTGAAACCAGTCATTTTACCTTCTCGCGTTTGAAAGCAAGTTCACACTATAATCCAGTGAGCGTTAGACATGCGGAGCCTTGGTGGATCATTAGCCCCAATTCATCTTATAGTAGCCCTAATTTGGCTTAAATCAGCAGGACATCTCTGATGCATCTTTATAAAGTCATGTTGGTGCTTATCTACATGGAAATAAATTAAAAGAAAGTCACTGAGCAGCTCCTGTCGAAGAGGCACATACACGTTTAATCCCATCCGAATAGAGCAATGTCAACACGAGAAATGAAACGACTATCCTTCCACTTTAAACTTCCACCCCCCCTCCCCATTCCAAAAGCGTTTAGGGTGGAAATCAAATGTAAATATAAACAGTGCTTTAAAATCCCAGTATTCACAGTAAAAGAAAGAAAATATATTAAAAGTTTAAACTGAGGACCGTTAAAATAAAAAATATAAGGTAATTTTTAAAGTTCTATAACTTAAATGCTGTAAATGTAAATCCTTCCCTGAAAAATACATTATCTGAAATATTTGGATTTACCTTTTAGCATTGATGCTGCCTTTCCAAATGTAGACGCTGTCCATTCTATAGGGACTGCAGATGTTTTTGAACTGAGGGTTTCTAACAAGCCGTATGGTCATCAAAATACAAAGTGACCTTCTTTTATTTATTTATTTATTTATTTATTTATTTATTTATTTATTTATTTATTTATTTATTTATTTTTTCCTCCTTTAAAACGATTTCCTCAGTTTAAAGCTTTTGTTTTCTCTGTCCTGCGTATGTTTTCTAAATGGTTTGCAAATCATTGCATTCTGTTTTTATTCACAGTTTACATTTTTCTGAATTTTTCGGAATCAGGGTTATAACCTCCACTGTTCTGGGACGATCTTCTACTAGGTTTTGGAGTGTGGTTGTGCAGATTTTGCTACAAGGGTGGTAGTAAAGTCAGGTGGTGATGTCTGGTGAGGAGCCGGGGGGGGGGATCCCTTAGGTGTCCAGTAGAGTTGAGGTCAGGGCACTGAAGATTAGAGCTGCAACTAACGATTATTTGGATAATCAATTAATCAGACGATTATATACATACCGTAATTTCCAGACTATAAAGCACACCCATATATAAGCTGGATTTGAAAAAGATTTTTATTTTAAACATAAATAAGCCGCACCTGTCTATAAGCCAGGTGTCTACACTGAAACTAATGAAATTTACACAGGCTTTAACTGTTTAACTGTGTAACGGGGGAAATATGTTGTGGCTCCTTTAGGAGCATAGCGGTATTTTGGGAACAGCCTGCCGCCGCATTTTTCCGCTATTACTGCATGTGTGGAGACCGAGGAATATGTCCTTATTATTTTCTGATGCTCATTTCTAAGTTTCTTTGACTAACCCATAACGCTGTTGCCAAGGAAAATAAAAGAGCACGAGTTTTGGAAACCTGTCTGTGCTTATATGATTTCTGTTGCAACTGGAGTTAGAGAGCTCTCCCTTCACCCAGACTCAACGCGTTACAACGGCTTGTATCTAAACAGTAGCCTACCAAGAAAGTCATTGTTCACTGTCTTCCTCCTTCCTTTCACAACTATTTCTCTCGGGAGTTTATCTTTTGGCATCGTTGTGCGTTTAAAAAAAAAATTTTCTCCCGATGCAGTGCAGCTCAGAACACAGGTGAGGTGCGTTTTTTTCGTTTCCTTTCGGAAATTTCATTAGACTAATGATATGTCGCTCAGTTTTTTGGCTTGAAGTTTGTGAAACCGGGAAAAACCCACGAAAAATCCATTAATAAGCCGCTTCGTTGTTAAGCTGCGGGGTTCAAACCTTGGGTAAAAAGTAACGACTTATAGTCCGAAAAATATGGTATGTATTTTTTTATTTAATGTTTTTTCTTCGATTAATTGGATAAAAAAAACAACTATTTTTTAAATGAATGTTTTGCTTATTACAACTTTAAAAAAACCTAAATAAGGGGTATTTATGTATAAAAGTGTACACAAAAATGCCACATGTTGAGTTTATAGATCTTTAATTTAGACATTTTCATGCTTATAGTAGCTGCTTGTTGACGAGTGCATGGGGGATATATATATATTTTTTTTAATTCGCTCATGCTGAGTTGCTTCTTTCTGTAAAAAAAACTAAACAAAAATGCATTCAGGTTTTTCAGCTTCTCCTGATGTTTGGCTCGTAGTGCCGTCTTAGATAAATTTCCTTAATTACAGCCATATTAACTCCACAAATAAGACGCTCGGGTTTATGTCAGTAAACATATACTCAGCCTATACTCAACAATAATAATAGATCTATATAAAATGATCTTGCGGGCCGGATATAATTGTACATCGGGTCAGATGTTGAGTTTGACACACATGCTCTAGAATATATAATTTAATTTTGCATAGGTCAAGTTTGAAAAACAGAAGTGATTGTTGTAGTTGACAAATGCCCTAAAAAGGGAATTAAATTTTAGGAGTGCATCTGAGTACAAAAGCATAAACATTTGCTGAAAACCACAACAGTGACTAAAAATTGACTCGTTTACTGCTGCTGTTATTTGCTGCTTTTAGATTTAGTGTTTGTTCGCACTGTTTTAATTGAATCATCATGATGTCGATGTTACAAACAAACAGTTTACACAATAACACTTCAGTAAACTACACCATTTTCACATGATGAAGATTCTACAGTTTGTGCGTCACTGTGGTACTTCTATACCAAACGAGCTCCGCTTTGCATAAC